>NW_015094506.1:49784210-49859651 GCF_001431845.1 Calidris pugnax
GGGGGGGGGGGGGGAAGAGAGATGAAAAGTGATTTATTTTTCTCTAAAAAGTAAGGAACCGAACCCTAGGTCACATATGAAAAACTGTCAGTGTTAGAAGACAAATCTGAGAAGTAGGATTTATGAATGTGTGACATGATTTTAATTCCCAGCTGGGAGAAAGCTGCCATGGTGTCAGACTGTACTGACTGGTAGGAGACCAAAGGATTGTTGGCCCCCAAAAAAACCACACAGGCTGAACCTCTTACTGCTGGTATCTGTCCTGACTAAAAAAAGTGAGTGCTTTTAACTTCATGAAGGAGGCAGAATGGATTGCTTCATAATTATTTAAGCCCTTGGGGGAAAAGATGCTCTGTAGGGGAGAAAAGTACAGATTCTGCTGTGATTTATCAATCAGCACGTCAGCACCTGATTCAGGAGCAGGTCCTACCAGATCCACTCACCCAGTCACAGAAACTAGTGAGAGTGCGTTTTGGCAGGAAGACATCGTGGCAAAACACCAATAAAGATTAAAAAGAGGCAAAAAGAAAAATATTGTTTTAAGATAGTTTACCTCAGGATGGCTTCCAACTTCAATATAGGTGCAGACTGGATGAAAAGCCCCTGTTCCGCAAGCGTACAAGTGGGTTTGGTTGTAAGCCTTAAGCACCTTGATGAAATTAGCACATTCTCTCTGCAAAGAAAAGAGGGGGGAAAAAAAATATCCACAAAGTTAATCCAGTGATTAAGACTAATGGGAGCTCTTCTCAGCTAGGGATGTGTGGCTGAATGAGCAGATTTTAAAAGTGTGACCATTTCATGCTGTTTATAGGCTTGTTTATTGCTAAGCATTTAATAACTAGCCTGATTTAGGCTCTCATTTAAATATCTTTGGTTGTCATTTTATAAAGCATCCACGCCTGAAGAAAAGATTACACAAAAAAAATTCCTAATTTTTGTTTCAGACATGCTTCATCTTTGTAATTTATGCTATCCCCATGTTTGTAAGACAAAACCCATTTATAGAAATGTGTCAGAATGAAATAATGAAGAAAAATGGACCAACTGTTTGCTTGTATTCAATTAAGTAACAATTAGAAGAAAGATGGGCCAGATGGAAGGAGTTGATGAAAAACAAATCGTTGATACAACATTTCTAACAATAATGTGAATTCTGCCTCACCCCCATTGTCTGTGTTTAGGGGCCAGTTTTACAAAGATGAATACACATGCTAAACTTCAAAGCAATTATTGACTGCCCAGAGAATATAAACTTTGCAAGACTTGGACTTTACATTTTCTACCTAAGTAAATTATCCACATAAGTAATTCTAGTTCTCAGCAATTAAAAACCTAATAGCAACACTAACAGTCCCTAGTACAAACATTGTCTGTTATCTGTTAACAGAAATGTCATTATTAATGCCTAACATTATTAAAATGGAAATGTCTAACCTGACAATCAAGATGTTGCTTTCTTTTTCTGTTTATTTAGTATTATTATTTCCATCAAGTCTAACAACGAAAAGAAATATGTCAATGCCTGTGAATTAGTCTACTGACACAGTTGCAAATAATGGATTTTAAATAGGAGAAAAAAAAGAACATTGAAATAAAATAACTATTTCCGGCAAAGGTTGTGTTTAAAATGAAGGAAACTTTTTTATGCATATTTCATGACTTTTTTGGTACAGCACTCAGCTGTACCTCTGCAAGTGGACCAGGGTCCATGGAAAAAACACTTGAGTTACCACCCCCACAGAAATCTCATTGACTGGCATCATCCGTCTCTGTAACCTGCTTGCTAATTAAACCAGATACTCTCAAAGACAAAATAATGGCTCTGCCAGGAAAATGCATGTGCAATTTGAGACATGCCTTAGGCCACCACAGGAAAAAATAACGAACTTGCACAGATAAAACACCAATTCCCTGCCTTACACAAAGGACTGTACTGAAATGGCATTGTTCTTCCACTGTTATTGTTTATTTCCACAACAGATATTGACAATGTATTAAAAAGAGCACTCAGAGAAAAGCATACAGAATCTCACTACATCCTTGGCTTACTGCTGTTAACTTGTCTTTCCAACTGAGATGGAGGAGAAAACATAGAGATAGTTAAGGTAATCCAACAGGAAATTGAAAGAAATAGAGATGGATGTTACCAGGGGTCCCTCTTAATTCTTTCCATTCTGACCTTTCTTAATGAAAACACACACAATTTCTGGTGCATACGTATTCTTCCTCCCACACATGCATAAACACGAATATACATTTATTATATGTATATGTACCCACAGACTGCTGTCCACTGTCACAGTGGTAGAGTACTAAGAAAATATCTGCTATAAATCAATAAAATTACTATGTATGTTTTGATAGTGTTTTTAATGCTGTTGTTCTTTTTTCTTTTTAATAAAAGAAATATTGAAAAAACATGACAGTATGTTAATAATTCAATGCCCGCAAGAATAAAAATGGGCAATACTGCAAATTCAAATGAAAATAAAATGAATAAAATTGAAATAGATCCTTTCTTAAACTCTCATATTTCAGATGGAGCATCAGACTTTGACTATACATATTTTAAAACTGACCAATGATTTGTACATTATTAAATAATTCAGAATTATCTCAGAGATGTATCTGTCCAAATTAAATCACAGCACTGTTTCAGTAGGACTGTGCTTTGCCTTGTCTGGTTTGATACCATGATTTCTAAAACCTTTGTGGTCTACTACTATGGTTTCTTAATGTTTTTAAAAATTGCTTGCCTGAAGAACATGAAATGTTAGAGGCCGGTGGACACATACCTTTGCAAAAGGCTGAGAGTACAGGGGCTGGACCCAGTCAGTGTGAATCAAAACAGATTGTGCTGATTTCAGAGGAGCTATTCTAATTTACAGCAACACGCCACCTGTGACTATAGGCACTTGCTAAATACTGTTCAGCTGCTTATCTATAATATACAGCAAGAAGGTATTAGATAGCTAATACTTTAAAGGTGGGATGGAAAACCCTACTTAGTTTAGGGGCAGAGTCCTCTTTGATTTCTATGGACGGAAATTAAGAAAAATTCTATCATCTGCTTCACTGAATTATTCCAGATTAGCCTGGGGGGGGAGAGGGGAGGGAGTTAACTCTATCATAGCCATATTTGAGCTTCTAGTTCAGGATTGATAGTAGTCTAACTACATTAATATCAGTAAAGTCACTCTGGATTTATAATATATACTTCCAAAGGCAGAGTGGTTTATTCATCCCATCTTTTAAGCTCTCCTTATTTCCTTGTACAATGTATTTTTTACCATAGAAGTCTAAGAAATACACAACCTAGTTAAACAATGGGGAAGGCAAATACCTACAGCAATAAACCTTTGAGTATGACAAATAAATTTATATAACATTTAAAGTTCCCAGTCCAGTTCAGACTGCTCTTATAGCTTCCCTGTGTTTTATAGCTGCATAAAGGAACCATTAAGGTCTATTCAGTAAATTCTCATACACCTCCCTAACAGATTAGGTTTCTTTATATATTTTACATGATTGTAAAGAAATAAATAAAGAGGTGTATTAAACCACAATAAATGACATCAAAGTAAAGTTACAGTTCTGATTTAAGCCCTTGTCAACTCAGGAAGTTCAAAGTGAAGTTCCTGCCCTGCCTTGAGGACGGTGCTATTCTCCCTGGAACAATAGCAACAGGCGCATTGATTTCAATTGCAGGGTAATCAGATTCCTTCCTTTGTCTCATTGTGCTTATGTACAGCTGCGCAGGCAGAGCAGAAATGTTGTGTGGAAATGCAGTGTGGAAACATTGTACCTTTGCATTTGGTATTTCGAACTCAGCAAGAGTCTGCTTTGTGATGGTGAATATTAGGATTCCTTAGTTTTTGTAGCTCTGAGAATAAAAAGCTTCCCATAAACCTGTAACAAGTTTAACATCTTTGGCTGATTTGCTCAGACTCCAAATCTCAGCACACATGTGTGCCGAAGAAGATACCCTGATCAGGAAAAGTGTGTGTGCGCATCAAGGCGACTTGGGTCCACCATGACATGAGACTTGAGTGATGGACACCCATTTTCAGTCGCTGCTTCCCCATTCCTGCCCTCACTGCAAGGCTCCTACAATGGTACCTCCAGTTGTGAAACCTGGCAGACGGCTCTGCCAGTCCCCACACCGGTGGCTACGTCAATTTGACTACAAAGCAACTCCCCAGCCCCCTTGGCTGGAGGCCTGGAATTACTTGAGTGTCTCCAACTGGGCTTGTCCCACTTGGCAGCAGTGTCTCCCCTTGCCAGAGCCCCAGGGCCAGAGCTATATTGTTAGTGCGAAGGTCTGTGCCAGCAGAACCAAGCATTTCACTACATGATCTCAGAGTGTAAAGCACTGGAAAGGAGACAAAGACAACAAAAGAAATAGTATCTCAGTAAAATACAGCAGACAGGAGAAAATATTCACCGGAGGATGAGGAAGTAACTCAGAGCCAGAAGCTGTAAGGAATAAATTGTCATGGAATTTAAACACTGTGTCTGCATGTAAGTTCAGCCTCCCAGTACCTTTGTATGCATTTTCAATTTCCCCAGAAAAGGGATGTTGTTTAAAAGAAACATATTGTGGATATATCCATACTCTTTGAATATTCTTCTTTGTCAAGTAAAACAGCTGAAGGAAGAAAATTAGATTTTTAAAAATTATTTTCCAGGTGGAAATCAGGTTTTTTCTTGTTTTTTTTTTTTCATGTGTGAAAGCAGAGTGGTGCGGGTGTTTAAAATACTTTTAGCTTAATAATGTGAATGAAAATGAATGCAAGGTTTGCAAAGTTCTCTGTAGGCAGGGAGGTATTACTTGGATGAGTTATGAAAAGAAATCTTAAAGAGAAGCACTGGAATCACCATATGAATCATTATAAATTATTCCACTTAATAATCCTGTTTATTATAATGGACAGCTTAATATTGGGAAACTTTTCTTGCCTATATAAAGCCAAACACTCGTTTATGCCCTAAAGCTTGAGTTTATATATACAAACATACAGCAGAAAGCATAAATGATTGCATGTGGTACAGAATGATTGAGGTAGATATTAGAAGAGAGAATTAGGTATGTCAAGTGGGAGTTACTGCAGTCCTCAAAACTCCCATTCATTTATCTTGCCTACCCCTGGAGAGGATTAATCTTCATTTATATTTCAATAAATGGTATAAGGTTTCCCCAAGAGCTGCAGGTTCTGTCTTTGGCCTTGTAAAGACATACCTCAATCTTAAAATCCAAGCAACTATGCCCCTACATCATGTCTGAGATCTTTTACCAGAGCCTACAAGGTTGTCTTCTCTCTGTCGTGACAGAGGGAACTTTAGATGGCTACTTTTTGATGTTTTCACAGCGTAACTGCTGGATATGCTTCCGCAAACAGTCTTGTGATGGCATAATTGTCAATATCCTCCAAAGAATGGCCAAAGAAATGGCTCATGCCTTGTCTGTCTCTGCCATGTGCAGTGGCTGAATCATTCACCCCAAACATGGGGGACAATCCAGTTTGTTTCTCTGCTTGAAGGAATATGGACTATATTGGTCCCCAAAGCCCAAGCAGACACAACAGGCATTCCTGGGGTTAGTATGGCACATAAGGGCACAAGGACATCCAACTGAAGCCATTCTGCCTTGTGTACAGGAGTTAAAGCTTCCTTTGACCACCTGGAAGGAAAACCCAGAAGTTTACTGGGCACTCCTGAGTAGGAAAAAGGTTTTAACTTCAGGTACGTTACAGCTGTTTACACTTCCTTTAGACTTGACTGAAGAGGTTAGGGAGTTCAGATCCTCAGCTCCACATTGTTTACTGAAATGAACGTGGCTAAAAACATTTGCGGCATCCTGTGGTACAGCAGCCAAAGCACCAACCCCACTGAAAATTCTACCATACTGAACTCCTGCTTGTAGAACAATTTTAGAAATTATTAGACTGTCACTTATATTTAGAGTGTGAATTAAAGCCAAAGAGGTCCAGTGTGTCTAGACAGAGATCTTAACTCCAAATTTCAATTCCAAATATCATATACTATGTACAAGAGCAGAGGGCCTGTTTTGAAGAGAAGCTAAAGCATTAATTAAGTTTTCCAGAAGGGCACCCACTATATGAAGATCAATATGTCTAATTTACTAACCAAACATACACATTTATTTTTTGAGAGTTTTATAATATTTATATATCAAATTGACAGAACGGCTAATGCAGAGAGAGATTAGACTGAAAAAATAAATTGCAAGGAAAATGTCTGCAACCAAAAGCATAGGAGCCAAATGCAGAAAGACTGAAAAACAAACACTACAGATATGTAACACTGATTAGGCTGTGTTATGCAGACTTTTCCCGGACAGTTACAAAAATAAAGTCCATCCATCTGTCAAAACATCTGCTCCGCATATGAAAATTAAAACAGAATTTAGGTGGTTTTTATGAGTTTCCAGTAATTATCTCTCTTCCAGAAGCCTGGAATTTACATCCTTCGACCTGGATTACTGATGCAGCAAAGAGTTTTTAATGACATCTTTTTAAGTGGAAGTTAAAGGGTAAGTCCCTGTGACCAAGTAATATCCAGATTTTTCTCCTTATTTTAAGAAAGCTGTTTCATTCTTTTTAACCAGCATTGATGTCCATACTACTTCTCGGATACTACAGCAAATGCAAATGGCCAGATTATGCAGGGCAATAAGTAGAAATCCAAATAATCCATTACAGTATCATTAGCTTCAACAGTTTTCTGCCGATTTAATCCAGATAAAGATCAAACCCTGTGATGCATTCTCCCTTTATTTCAGCCTTCCCACATAGCCAAGTGATTAAAATATGAGAAGGTTTTGTCTAAACTGGATGGACAAGGGGATTTAAAGCTATCATCTAACAGCTGGACAAACAAAATAAATACCTGTTTTGTCTTTCAAATCAAAATGAATGGACAGTTGCCATATAAAGTCCCATGCATGAGTTTAATTAACATGTTTAGTTTTTTTTTTTTTTTTTTTTCTCTCCTTCTATCCAATTAGTTGAATTCTCAAGTGGCAAGGTCAGGGATATCTGTGGAGAATAAGTAATCCCCAGCAGTATTGCTGCCATTCAAATTTTTCCCACTACTGGAAGATCTTCCCGACTTATCAGGGAGCATTTTAACTTCTTTCTTTTGCTTGTGGGCTGCTGCCAGCTGCCACCAGATCCATCTGTATTGGCTAAGGATCTTCTTCAGCAAGCAGCAGCATTGTATCAAGGAAAGTATGATTGCCACGTACACAGATGATTGATTCTCAGCTAGATCCTGCAAACACTTTAGCCTGTCAGTAAGCACATGCAAGGAAGTCCTCTTCTGGGTGAGCTCCACACGGCATATGCTTTCACAGTTCTTGGTGCTTGTGTGCAAGTTTTTGTAAAATGCAGTAAGATTATTTTAAAATTGTTACTGTTTCCTTTTTTCTATTTCAGTAGTGCTTAGAAAAATACTGGTCAAAGAGCACGGTCTGCTTAAGCAGTCCCAGAATAGGCAGAAAGCAAAGCAAATTATTCCAGTCCTGTTAAAATACAATGATATTTTATGATTTTATTTTGTTGGAGTAAGCTAGTTGGTAACACTGCTGCAAAGCTATTTTGCTACGTGCTGTATTAGCAGTAACAGGAAAGTCCTCAAGTACTGGGAGCTTTGTAGAGGCCCTAATGAGTGGGGAAATCATGGGCAACACCTGTACTCAAGGAGATAACCTTCCAGCTGAACCTGTAGAGGCAGGTTCCAGCTGAACCTTTAGAGCAGGGGAGGCCAGCTGGCATGAAAACATTTGCAGGCTATGATTTATCACTGTGTACCCCTTGCAGTTTGGATCAATAATGTCATTTCCACGGCTGTTTTGTCATTATTGTGCCTTGCAATTAGCAGGATCAATGTTTTATAGAGCCAGTTTGCAATGCTGAGTGAAGTTAGTTGAGCAGCTGAAGTATCAAGGTCTGTGTTACAGAGAGGGATTTCTATTAACTTAGTTCTTGGGAATTACACCCCCATTAGTCAAAGCTGTATAAACAGTGTGTATCGTATCATACGCACATAACCCACGCAATCCTTGAATATGTGTAGATAAAGAAGATACCTGGTCTCTTTCATAAATCTGTTATTTTGTGGACTGAATTCTAATTGTATTTGTTTTCCCACCTCAGAGCTTTGGAAAAGCTGCCACAACTCTAGATCCAGTGGTCTTTATATTAGATTGTGATCTGGAGGACTTGACCCCTCTGGAGATGTCAGGAATGACACTACTCTTAGGCATGGTGACCACTGCCAACATTGCAGAGGACCCATTGATTAATTCCATATCTAGATTTTCCTCTGCTGTCAAGACGTGCCCTGAGAAATTTTAGACTGAAAGTGCTGATGAGGGTTGATAAGACATTTTTGGTTGCCTAGTACAGCTTACTGTACTTCCAGTTATCTTTCCAATTAAGTTATGCCTGTTATCTGTCTGATTTTTTGATATGACAAGAGTTCATGAGAATATTTAAAATGTATAATTTACTCAAGTTGCAGGATGTCTGCATGAATTTAAACCATTAAAGCATGAAGACAAGAAAAAAGAAGCCAACTAACAAAGCATATGATAAAAAAGCCACTGAAGAAAAGCAGATATATCCTGATTCTTTCAAGCCACAAAACTGCATGCCAAAGTAGTGAAGAGTTGTATTGTCAGCACACTTGCACAGCAGATGGAAAGCTCCTCTGGTTGTATTAGTGAGGGTGAAACACAGTATGTCTCCCTGCCTGTCTACCTACCTACTTGCAAATCTGGTAGTCACTACTGCTGCTTGGTCATTTGGCCCAGAGTTTACCACTAAGGCTGAGCATGGAGGTAGCTAAGCCAGGTGAGATACTCCTTCAGGACTGTCCTGAAAACAGTCTTAAGCCAGAAGCCATTAGAAGAAGTCATTAGAAGCCATGCTTTAAAGATGCCTCCCTTGACTGCACAGACTAAACACATCAGTCCTTCAAATCTTTATCATTAGCACTAACCATCTGACCTAGAGATCTTAGCAAGTAAAATTTCTCCGTTTTTTTTCTGCATTCAGTATATTCAAATTACAAGATGTATTTCCAACCCTTAAACCTTCACTCAGCAGATGCAGATAATAATTTTTCTGGACCTGTGAACAGCTAGAGGGATGCCAAGAAAAGCATGCAGCTCTAAATATCTAATTTAATGACCATCTCATATTTTTGTACATCTGGTTAATGCATAGTTAACAAGACAAAACAAACTCTTTTGTGGATGCAGTTCAGAGTTTTGCAGTCACAGCATGATTGTTGTACTTTAAACCTTTACATGAGTGTTAGCAAGCTTCCTTTATTGTGAATTGTTATGTTTTTCAGTTGTATGCACTTCCTACAGCACAGAATAAATTTATCTAAGGAACAGAAGAGTATTCCAGGAATAACTCAAAACATTGGGAAGCCTTGAGGTCAAGCAGAGACCAGTTCTTTTCTGACCATAACTCTAAAACAAAATTGGTTTTGCTCTGCAGAGTCAACCTGTCCCACATTTTGGGCACAGCTTTATTAGCAAAGAAATGAACAATACTGCTTGGTTTCAGCACAAGCAGTCTCACCAAGCCCAGCAGCAATTTAAGTTGCGACCACAGTCTAGATCTAAAGAGTCTCTCTCCTTTATCTCTTCTATCTGGGTGGGGTAATCACCTGTCTCCTGGAGAAATCAGATTACACCCCTCCTTTCCGAATAGGATCAACACCTGCTAATTGGGTGGAGTATTTCAGACAAACAGGTTGTCAAGCCTGTTGTAGACACATAAAGCACTTAGACTCTGTATCAGTCAACTTGCCTTTATTTAGCATATTACAGGCATAACCTGTAATGACTTCAACTCACAGCGGCCTAAGGAAAATATACTCCAAGCCTCTGTGCTGAAAGTGAATGTAAAGCTATGAAGTGTTGAAAGGAAGTAAAAGAGTGTTGCATCTATAAGGGACAGTTGCTTAGCAATATGTATGCCTGTAAATCAACATAGTCAGTAAACTGGATTATGAAGTTACATGTGCCTTGCTGTGGGAATCTGGAAATTTTTGTGTGGATATTAAACCACTTTGAAGCCACAGAGAGATGATGAACAGCAGAAACCTTAAGTGACAGAAGCCTAAAATTCCCCCTCAGTAAAAATTTGGCACCAAAGTGAAACTGTTGAAAGTTTGCTAAGCAGTTTTGGTGGGGTTTTTTTGGTTTTTTTGTTGTTGGGTTGTTTGGTGGGGTTTTTTTGTTTATTTATTTTTGTTTGTTTGTGGGGTGGGTTTATATATCTATATATTTATTCATGATGCGTGTATAGTAACCTAAAGTTTTGGAGGATGTTGATCGGGAAGGGAAAAGGAGAAGAGTAGATGATTTGATCCAACACAGATCACATCACTCAGTCAGAAGAAGAAAAATAACAGAAAAAACCTAAAAGCGAAAGAGAAAAAATAGATTCTTCCTTTATTTCCTGTTCTTACTTTTCTTGTTCTATCATCTTCAGAATACAAAACTTCCTCTACAATGAAAAGTTTTTTTTAAAGATCTTCTGTTGACATGAAGATGTGGAAACTGAACAAAGCATTAGCTTTGACAAAGGAAATAATTGCATATTATTTCCTAGGTTATTTTAAGAACTTTCCTTTTAACTGGTGTTTAGTTCTCTTACTTATTACAAACGTAAAAGAGACAATATTTTAGACTTTTGTGCAGCAGGGAGGAATTTAGTAGACCTATTTTTGGTGCATGTAAGCAATAAGACTACAGAAAGAAAATTAGTTATAGCCTAATTTAATAGTGACATAGTGACCACATCTTGAGCATAGAGGAACTATGATATGTGATCTTTCAGAGTAGACCTATCCTTAATTTTAAACTAGCCTTCCTTTTATTAACGCAACAGGAAAAAAACCTCCTAAACTAAATCAGACAAAAAAAAAAAAAACA
This sequence comes from Calidris pugnax, assembly GCF_001431845.1. Lineage (NCBI taxonomy): Eukaryota > Metazoa > Chordata > Aves > Charadriiformes > Scolopacidae > Calidris > Calidris pugnax. The sequence continues at coordinate 49,795,189 of NW_015094506.1, forward strand.
AAAAACAACACGCAGTCTGTTTGCTAAAATAGAAAGAATGTGAAATAAATTCATAAGGGAAAAAAAGAAAAAAAAAAAAGAAATAAAAGATACGGCTCGCATGAAGAGAAAGGCTTTTCTCTGACTTCAAGAGCTTGAGATTGAAGCCCTGAAAGAAAACAGGGACTAAATATATCGATCATTTTTACTAGTTATCCAGTTAATGTGTTTCTCTGGAAAGAAATGTACAAAGAATAAATTTACTCTGTCCATCTTGGGATGCAATAAATCATAACAAGGAATTACCCAACATCATTTTGAAATAGCAATAGCTGCTAACTCGGCCATAAATAAAAGTAATTCTCAGACTTTGTCAAGGCAAAACTAAGGCTCATAAGGAACACTTACTGATAAAAAATGAAACCTCATATTTTTGGGAACATTTTTTCTTTCATTTCTCCTTTACTTCCCCTTTGCTAACTCTGTGACTTTGCATTTCAAGAACAACATAGAAAACATTTCTGCAAGCCTGCATTAAATCTGATGAATATCAAGTTTCTTTCAGAGGCAAATTTCTATAGTCACACCTATAAACAGAAAAATAAGCCCAAATCTGGAAAATTAGCTTTCCCCTTGATCTATATCAATTTGTTCCCCATACTCAAAGACTTAAATGACTTCCCATGATACATAAGTGGGTAAAATATGAAAATCTGAACAACTGCCAGCTTAATTCTTCCTCTGTATAAGTACACAAGTTATTACTTTACAGTAACTGATTTGCCTTGGTCAGTTCATATAAAGAAATATATGCAAATGCCTAAATGAACACAAGCTGTAGGATCAACATCTGAACTAAGAACCATAAACGAGGCTTTATGCTGGTGGGTGTGTTGTGGGGGTCCATCCAAGAACTGGAACTGGCAAAACCAGAATTTCCCGGGGGGGAAAATTCTGTTAGAGAGCTCCACAGGACTTTGAAAGACTCCAGTGTATTATACTTCCTTTTTACCAAGTTCAGTTCACCTCTAAGTGAAAGAGTTGTAGGTTTATTTTTTTCCTCCCTATTCGTCTTTCTCTTTTGTTTGTAGTCTATGTAAAGCCATCTTACACAGCAGCAACACTACTTACAAAATGTCTCACTTTCTTGTCTCCCAAATGGTAAGAAATACTTCGGAAGGATATCATGCCCACATTAAAGATCACAGACCAAATTAAAGAGTGAGCAGATCTCAAGCTAATACACCCAGCATACTAACTAGGAAAGGGGAAAGGAATATGCAGTGGCACTATTTGTCTTACAAATGGCTCAAAAGTCACATTTCTCCTTCTAGTAGGAAATACTCAGAGTAAATTCTGTGCCTAACCTGGAGCCCCATTGCTTTGGATTTTTGGTCATTTTATCCCTTCTTCTCCCAGGGAATTTGCACCTTTTCCTTTTTCCCAGGCTGGATGGGAATCATGAGTCTCTGTTAAAGGATTTCAGTGCTATGGTGGAACCAGCAAGCCAGAAACAAAACAGGGATGGCAGTGAGGGCTAGTGATAGAAAAGCTGGAAATCTGGCTGTAGATGTCCTCCAAAGGAAGAACCCTGACAGAAGAGGGTGAACTTCTCTTTGGCTTGCCCAAAAGGCCAGAGGAAATTTGACCAGAAGACCTGAGTCTGTCAGATTAATTTAGAAACAAGCTTTCTAGATCTAACCAGCATTGTACATTTAATTTTTGGATTTGGTCTTCAGATCTTTGTTTACAATAACAGATGAAAAGAATTACTTTCACTTTCTGCCTCCATGTTCTTCTATTTTCCCTAAGGCAACAACAGTAATAAAATGAGTTAAAGGGAATAGTGCTCACTTATTGCCAACTTTGTTTTTCCAAAGTATCACAAGATATGGCTGAGGAACACTTGCAAAGTTGCATAACACTTTTTCTTTTTTTTTTTTTTCCTTCTTCTTTCTTTCTAAATTAAATCATTGCACACTGATGGATCTATAAGCCTATGGAACTGCTAATCTTCCTACGATTTATGGAGGGGCTGGAAAAATTTAAAGGAAGCGTAAACTAAGATGCCATATGAACATTTTGGCTTAAATTAAGTATTATCATAACAAATGAGATGGTGAATTAAATTACAGCCATGTGATTCTACCTACATGAACCATAAACTCAATAATTAAGTGCCAGCCACACTTAAATGCAAAGAAGCACGCACAGAGTGTGGTTATGTCATGTGTAGTGTAAAGACTCTTGCTGCTTCTTAACTGGGAATTCTGACCCAAAATGATTCCAAATTACCAGCAAGAGATCTATCAAGTATAAAAAAGTGAATTGAGGTTGAATTCAGGTAAGAATTGATAACTAGGTAAAATCTAAGGGCAATTAAATAGCCCAAGTAGATGTCTACCTCCTATAATTTATAACATAGTCAGTGCTAATATACACACAATTGTGCTGATACACTTCAGCTGTTGAGGGAAATGACACAAAAGCGTAATTCTCTGTACAGACCTGTTTGTTCATGTGACAGAGCATATGTAGAACCTTGCTGATACCAAGCAAAAGTACTTGCTACTCTTTTTATCTGTTTGTATGCCAACATTTAATTCTTACCAGAAACATCCAGGGAGTAGCTGATTTCATATAGCAGGCAAAGTGTCTATAAGTATCTGTCATCATGTAGCTTGTCCTATGTGACTTTGTTAAAGTACCCATTGAAATTTTAAAGATTTATACATGTCAAGGCCAGAAGGGACCATTTCAACAACTTAATTTGAGCCAGGATCTTTGAAAGTGGCTAAATAAATTAGATAGTCAAATCGCACTTGAAAATAAGATCCTAAGGTACCCTTCAGAAACACATCTTTAAAGCCTTCAAGTCATAGAAATCTATCATACCCTTTAACAGGGATTTCTCTGATTAATTTTGTAGCATTTGAACCACTGCTATGGGGCCTCAGCCAAATCTAGTCCAGAGATGTATCAACAGCAGTCAAAATTTTAAAAACAATACTAAATTAATAGTTTAATGACTAGATGAGCTTTCCAGTCAAGAAGCTATCCCTACCCTATCCCTACCTGAAAAACTAACTAGTGTTTCTGGCAACTTTTGTAAATCACCCAAGCTTTGCTTTGCTGGTTTATGACATCCCAGGAATGTCAGAGTGGAATTGTAGCCACATTTCTCTTTTTTTTCAGTTACTTATTATTTAACCCATATGTAATGCTGAGGTTGCCATGTGTTTCTGCTGGGTCCCAGGTGCCTGTGAGATCTTAAAATGAAAATATTGAGGCTCGCTAGTGAGGGGTATGACTAGGAACATGTCTATAATGTAAGTTCAGTATAAAACCTGAGAACTATTCTGTAGAGACTTTGTCTTCTTTGATCATTACCAACGTCTGTTCAGGAATCATGAGAAATATTCACGAGAATTACAGCAACCAGAATAGATCAAATGAGAGAAATAAGACCAGAGTAGCAAGAAATCCTCACAGAATTGCTCATTTAGTTGAATTATGTAAACAAATATCTTATTTGTTATTTATAGTCTTTAACTTTTCATGAATAATGTTACTTGGTGCTTGTGATACTTTATACTGAGGAAATTGAAATATATTGTAATACTAAGTACTTGCATGGGACAGTAATTATTATTTTATTGGAAAAAAAATCTGTATTTTGTGGGAAAGCATACCATTTAATTTCTATCAGAGAAGTATTGCTGTAAGTATCACATAGCTGGGGGAGCTCTTTCCACCTCTCTTCTTCTTAGATTACACATATGAAAAAAAATGCTCCAAAGCATACTTTAAAAGGTTTATCTATCTATACAGTGAGCACAGCTTAACTAATTAATATATACTAAGCCCTTTAAGAAACAGAAATGAATGCTTAAGGAACAAAGGGAAATCAGGAGAGCGGGAACAGCCAGAGTCGCCCGCTCTCCTCAAATCCCGCGTGGACTGTCCTGAGTGACAAACCTGCTGTGCCAGGATTGGCATGACTGACAGTGTCAGTACAAGGAATCCCTCTGAAGGAGTGAAAAGGACAGTAAATTACCTCTTACAATTATGAGAGGAAGTCTGGGAGGTCATAGCCGAGGTTAGGAGTGGGGCAGAGCTGGGGTTACACTTGCGCTGCAGCTGCTGCAGTGCACCTGGCCTATTAGTGGGGACCTGCATTTTCAGCACTGACTTCCCCTGGAGATCAATAATTAAAAAAAAAAGGGTTTTTTAAAAAAGACCTTAATGTAGACATATAGACTGTCATGTAGAAAGTTTTGAACCATCACAAGTGAAGAATATCTAATATCTTAGCAGTGGTATGTGCTGAAAGTGATATTAAATCAAGCATGGTTTATGTGTCGCTTTATTTGTCCTCCATTTCTCTTGTTCCTTCTAATGAGAGTCTGTTGAGTTATTTTTATGGCCTTTATATTTCACACTCCCAAGGTACTGACAATGGCTTTAAGGAATAAATGAAGGAGGAATAATAAGTTTCTTAAATGATCTGTAATCTATATCTGTAATTACAGTTAAAGCACTTACATTTGTTTGTAGTGCACTGTTTTATGGCAAGAATAGGTAGCTGTAAATATCTAAAGATGATGACCTGAACACACCAAGATATATATTCCATCTTTCTAGTTGCCTCAGAAAACTGAACCCACTATATATGCAACCTATGCTTTTTTTTTTTTTTTCTCACCTACATCTGTGGAAAAGTGTAAAAATTAAAAAAAGAAAGCAAAACCACCCCCCAACACCTATATACGTGAAAAATATTTATTAAAACAAATTATATGATTTTAGAAACATTGTGCTGTACTTTTGTATCCTCAATTTGGGCTGCACTGTCCCCTGAACTCTGTCCTCCTGCTCTGCCTTATTCTTTTCCACCAGCTCGTGGGAGCGCTCCTAATGCACAGGACCATTGGAAGTAGCTGATGTGCCAGGGTCACACACCACACTGGTGCGTGGTACTGGCTTCACCTTTTCCTCGTGATGAGCAGATGTAGCTGCCCTAACGTCATAGGAAGCAAAAGAATCAAGGCAAATACAAAAGTTACAGTGTAAATAGTCATTTTAGGCTTAGACTAGTCAGAGAATTGGGACCTGAACTTCCCAGCTTGCTCCAGAATAAGAATGTCTCCATTTACAGTGAATGGTTTGGAATTGACCTGGCACAATGTATAAAACATACTCTCTCCTACTATTGTGAATTTCTAAAAATAATTATTAAAAAATAAAAAAGTATACTGTCATTCTAGAACCTGAATGTCCTATTAATTTTCTAGGTTTCAACCCCAGCTATCAAAAAATCTACTTAATATAATATAATACTTAGTATATGATCAAGCTGCAAGGTTACTTAATTTGCTCAGACATTTAACACTAGCCTTATTTTTTTTTAACCTTGAACATTAGATATTCTAGTCCTCACTTTGCAAAGTACTCCTGAAATTTATTTGTGAACATGAAGATGAATTAATTTAAACACATTTTTTCTATGTAATGAGGTAGCCCGAGTACCTGGCACTTTAGCTGTCCTTTCACATATATAGCTTAGCCCATATTTCTTAGTTTTTACCTAATCCACCTCTACTGTTCCCAAATGAATTTTTACAAAGACAACTGTCCTCTATGGCCTAGGTAAAGACTGATGAAACTATTTTTGTTATGACCTAGGAAATTATTCAAATGGAGCTCTCTAGAGGCATATGGTTGGCATTATGAATATTTTACAGAATCATCTCTGAAAATCAGGCCAATAGCATATACACACGGGGCCAAGTTCCACTCTCAGTTATACCTTGGCAACCACAATGATTTCCCATTTGGCTATGCTATGCAAGTATTTGTTTGGCTTATTACATGCATGCATTTTTTATATTTTTTTCCCTTCTTCAGCCCTCTCTTTCCATTTCCCATATTGTTCTTATAAAGAAGACAGTTATTATCATCATGGAATGATTATTATTTGGGGGCTACTGGCTAGGTCTCTCCTACCACATAAATACAGGCACTAAGACATACACAGGAATGAGGGAAAATGTACAGAAAATTACGCCTGGTGTAACAGTGTCTTTCCTGAGGCACCAAAACTGATGCAGAATGTTAAAGTGTCTTTGACCTCAGTCTTGCTATGAACTTCATGCAGGAAAGAGCTCAGAGAAACCCACTGACTCCAGTGAGATGCCACAAAGAGAGAGCACTTCTTGGAACTCACTGTAGGGCTGGGAGCTGGAGCAGGGCAAAAATAGGTCAAAAATAGGTCAAAATATCCTGAGATCAGAAGACAAGTATACAAGGGTTAATATTTTTCATTCTGATGTTTCTCCTCCCTTCTCTTTCTTGTTGATTTTTGTTTTGTTAGACAAATTCTATTTCATTTGCTTGATTTCCATTTATAAATTTAAAGCTTTCATTAAAAAGACAAAATTTCATTATTTTGAATAAGAAGGCTGAGATAACTAAAGACTGAAGTTATGATCAGATGTCATTTCTTCTTACAGAGGAGGAAAAATACTTTAAGAATTAGCACAATAAGACATAATAAAATATTTAGAATATTTTATAAAAGAAAAAAAAAAGCTAAAAAGATTTGTACTTACCAGAATATCTTTTCCAGCCCACTTGCACTCATCCCTTCGGGAATGAGATACAGGCCAAACAATCTAAAGACACAGAAGAAAAATCACGTTGTGTTATTTCATGCTTCAACAATCACAAATTGCAGACCAAATTCTACAGAGTGTCTCTCACTTTTTCCCATTCTTTTGCTTGTTTCCTTTTCTTCCATAAAATTTGACAACAAAGAAATGAAATGATACGAACAAAACAGGGATAATAGGAGTCAGAATAAAAACAATCTTGAAATATAGTCTGTATTGTGAATCTCAGCAATGAATCTTGAATGCTGATGATAAGAAGGTTGCTTCTCCATTAAGTGAGTGTTCTTTCACTGTTTTAAATCTGATGTAATGGAATGGAGACTGAAAGCAACAAAATGCAGGTACTTACTAACGATAAATTAGATCTATGTGAAATGTAATCTCATGTTAGAGTTACAACATCAGAAGCAGTTTGCCTTTTCGTTGTATCCACCAGTTCAGTCTTTTACTAAGTTTAGTTAGTTAAATAATAGAAAGGAAGCTATGGTATGTGAAAAGCAGCACACCATCAAAATAAAAACATTTATGCTGTTCCTATAGAGCTACTTTAACACAAGTAAGCCTAAATCTAGGTTTACTGTAATGTTTGCTTAGCAGAAAATGGATCTCACCTCATACAGAGAAAATCCAGAGACCCTCACAGTCAATTATTCATGTTTTTTTGAAAAGCTTTTAGGAATTACATATAGAATAAAACATGATCTTCCCATAAAATGCCAGGCTATTCATTTGGGAGCCTCAGATAATGCAATATGAATGGCCATAAGTCTGGATTACAGCCTTGGTGTTCAATACAGTTTGTTGGAAGAAAGTAAAAGGCAAAGTATTCAAATTAAAAGGAGAAAGAATTTATATGGATGACAGAATCGGTCAAAGGAGATGTTATATATGACATTTGAAAATTCAGTTTGCAACAATGGTTTTAAATTCAAAATTTTCTTAAAAATTAATGAAATCCAAACAGAAATCGAACATCTTAAGTCTATAAAATAAGACTGAAAATTTTATGAGCACGTTCTCTCAAAGGTTTCCTGCTACTTCCTGTTTCTATTCTCAGCTTAAAACGTGCAGAGACATGTGAAAATTAAAATTTACTAGGTTGAAAAACATTAACCAAACTTCTCAGATCTCCCAAAAGGACCAGTTCAAGCTCAGTTCAAGTTTTGGACAAAGATTTCTATATTATTCAAACCAATATTCCAATCCAAACATGAATGGCTAGATGTTCTTCCTCCTTTATTCTCACAGCACAATATTGTCCTCTAATTTTGTTCAGAATTCAGCTAAATTGAACCAGTTTTAATAAACCAGAAAGTTTGCTTTTGAGTTGTGCTGTTTTGTTGCTATCAACATTTAGACAGAAACTTTAGTTCATTTTTACATGGTGGAAACAATAACTGGTGAAGTTTGAACTCAAGTACAACACTGATTGCACTGTAATTTTGATTGAAGTTTCTTCTGTGATCGTCCTGTCTTTAATAAGCATATCCCCAAATTCTTTGAGACTTTTGTCTATTCTTAAATCTAAATTCTTAATTGTAGGTCTGTTCTTCAACTGTTGCCAACTTTCAGTTCCATGTTACCAACAGCAATTCTTAATATTTAATATAGTAATATTTGTATATATTTTCAATTAGTGTTCTAAAGCTATCTGAATACTTAAGTATGCAAGATACAATTCCTCCCATTCTGCAGAGCTGTTTTCTGCAATGAAAACACCTTCTTTCCTTTAATTATTCCAGATGTTTTGCACATTAAGCTATTAATCCCTCAGAGAATTCAAATAAATAGCTAGTTTCCTTTATAGCTGCTCTAAAGAGAATAGAAAAGAAAATACCCAGTTTTCCTTTTATCCTTTTTCCTTAGAGAATACAAATGAATAGCCTGTCTTCCCTCTGAACAGAAAACACAAGGTATTTATTGCTATCATCTTAGGAAGCTAATAGTCAAACGGGCAAAAGGTCAAGAACACCAAGAAAAAATATCCCTGGGTATTGAAGCAATATATCTCTCATAAAAGGGTACTCTCTAGATTTTAAAATGTGCCATCTAAATACTTAAATATAACAAATCAAACCTCCATCCCCTTGTTTACCTTCTTAGCATTTTGTCTTGTTAAAATAAATGAAAAATGAAATTATTTATTTAGACTCCAACAAAAGAACATTACCAAACCGTTTGTCAGCTTTTCATTCGTCACCAACTTTTACTGGAAAATTACACTCTCCATCATGAATGGCAAGCTTTTATGGACCTATTCTTCTTTTATTAATACTGAATCTATTTTGTTTTGAAAGCAGCAGAGTGCCTTCAAGTGCTGGGTTAAAGGACAGAAATCAACACTCAGACTCCCAAATAACTTCTTTTTCTCTGCAAAATAATGCAGAGTAATAAGGCCATTTTGTGTAAACTGTCATAATAGTTGTTTGGGGCTTTTTAGCAGTACACATGAAAGTATGTCTTGTTTTGGAAATAACTGGATTATTCACTTATCATTTACTTTTTCATAGTCTGAAAAAAAGCATTGTAGATTATACAGTCAGAGGTTATAGGTTCATTATATTATATTATGTTTTTGTTGTAATAATATTTCTGACATACAAATACTTATTACATAATTCATACAGTGCCCAGTATAGTCCGAGTAATAATAATTCTTCAGCATTACAAGTATATATTTACATTGTACAAAACATTAACAAAAATACCTTTTGATATTCCTTGATGTTAACCAGGTTGAAAGAAAATATGTGATCCTTTGCTCCAACGTACAACCGACTCCGTTCTTCATCCAAGAGGAAAGTATGGTAACTGGAGCTATTAGCTAGTCCATTGAAATTGATTATATTGTTGGATTCCAACATTTCTGAAAGATAAAGGTAATACTTTCCTTGTTCATATGGTCAAATAAAATACAGACTTATATTTTGACTTGCACAAATTTCATTTCAGGAATTTATACTTAGGAAGTAGAAACCAGTGAAAGAGCCAGGTACCTGGGGCCATGAAAGCTTTTATTTCAAGTACCTAAACCCAAACTGCTTGTGAGATTCAGCTCTACACAAACAAGGTCAAAACACCAGTGAAATCAATTAAAATCCTCTACGAGGCTTTAGGAGGTAAAATTCTATCCATGTAACTCATCAACTGTTGGACAAAGTTCAATTTTTTTCAATCAATGAGATTTACAAGGATAAACCTGAGCATGACCAGCCAATAAAAACCATATCTTAACACATACAAAACTATTTCATACAGATCTGTATGTTATGAGAAAGGGGATGAGAATGATCGAGATAAAATAAGAAAGTTGATGAGATAAAATAACATGTACATTCTATTCTTATATGTGCTGTTATCTTCTATCTTCAGTCTACTAACACAGGCAACATGCTGCACTCCTGCTTGGAACTGTGCATTTATCTATCACAAGAATAAAACTAGAGAAGGTAATTTTGCTTTTGTTTAAACTCTGTTTAAACCTGCCAAGGACAAGATTTTAAGTACAAGGATCCACAGAATCCTCTTAACTATTCACAAACATTAACAAAGACATACACGTTTCCCTGAAAATGCTTAAAAATATTTTTTCCATAAGATAATACAGACCATATTAGTATTAACTTCCGTGAAAACACTCTTTCTTTACTCCTGTCTACCTACATTCGTATCGGGACCAAAGCCAAACCATGTCTATCATATCAAGGCAAGTCTGCACTAGTAAGTCATCGATAAGAAACTTTCCCTGTGATGACAGCTCCTACACAGTTCAAGCCCTGACCTTGTGATGTATGGAGGCAAACACACAGTTATAGGAGCAGGAGCAGTTCGATGATGCCAGTGCTGCTCCTCACACAGCACTCATGAAGACAGATGAGAAAGGGAGTGAATACATCGGGCTCCAAGGGCTGATGGTTAGAGGGCACAGCCAGACCTCAGGGCAACTTATGTTTGTGTTAGAGACTCTGCCATATGTGCAATCCAAGGAAGTGTGTCGCTCCTCTCACATCAGCTGCCAAATGCCTAGATGTCTAGGATTTGCCTACTAGTGCAGCTACCTGCTCTGACTTTCTGGTTTTCAATAAGATCTCTCCCATTTTCCACAATTACTCCGATTGATGAGTGAGTGTAAGATAACACCCCCTATGCTGCTAAAAATCAAGGTGAAGCTGCATTTAAAAGGAAGCTTCTGCTTCATTTTCTTTTTAAACTCATTTTCCTTCTATTTCCCACTCCCACCCCCCACCCTACCCCGTCTTCTATTTTAATTGAAACAAGGAAGATGTTAGGTGGGGTTTTTTTGGCCCTATGTAAGACTGGTATTTAGGTTTTTACAGAATATCAGCCCTGCAGTTTAGTAGTCCCACAGATGTTAAACCTATTTTTTACATTCATTTATACCAGCTGGATTTTGAAGCAAGCTGATACTCTGTAATGACAAGAATTAGTAGGCAACATATTCAAGGAAGATAAAGATAACACTAAGAGTTGTATACCATTCAAGCCAGCTTTGCCCCAGTATTCTATGCACTTGTCTGGAAAAACTCTCACTAGAACCAAAAAGAGTTAATTTGCATAGAAGAGTAGCAAAGTGTCAGAGCATGCATTATATTTTGTTCCTTATTCTACATTTGTTCTGGCTAAATATACCTGTACACGTATATTACAGAATAATTTTTAAAACTTGTACTGCTTGAGACTTAAGTTCTCAATTTTTTAATTTTTTTTTTTTAATGTAACAAGAAGAAATCAAATCACCCCAAGCAGTCTTGTCAAAATAATTCTTCTGGCTTCCTGCCAAGTTCTAGAATTTGACTGTATTGTCCTCCAGTTCACTTATTTGCATTTTGTTAGAGACTTTACTAATTCTCTTTACATTGTAATGACTGATTCAGATGTTGAATGTCGACTCGCTGAATAGTGAGTGATGCAGATGATTGATTGCTTAACTTGTCTTAGAACTCTCTTGGCTAGAAATGCTTTGCCGTCATCTGTATCTGATCATTTTTCTTATAATATAGCTGTCAAAAACCTTTGTAATTTTTTTCATCTTTCTTGGTTTGAACTCGCATAGGTATGATTCTGCCCTTTGTGACTGTGGCATAAAGACAAGTGTCTGCTGAAATCAACGTTACACAAATATAAAACTGATGTAAATGGAAATATGATCAGTTAGGCACACAGCCACTTGGTTTAAAACAAGCCTGATACGATTTTGCTAATGCAGAGTTCTACATATTCACCTCTACAGATGGTGATCAATGTTTTCTTTTCTTTCTAATATTAATGAAAAATGCCAGATCATAATATTGGAGTCTAAGGTTTATTATGGCCAAGAGTAAATTACATCATCATCGTCACTGTTCATATGTCTCCACAGTATAAGTTAAAAGGGCCAGGTGTAGCTATGCAGGGAAATGTATGGTTTTTTTCCTTTTCCCTTTCTGTGACTTTTTAAGAGTATGCAACAGCCTTAAAGGTAACACTGGTGAGTTTTTCGTGAACTTGCAATTTAAAACCAAACTGAAAGCTAAATCCCTGTTGTCTTCTATGTCTGTGATTCTATGATTCTCTAGGATTAAGACATTTCTCCTGGGTTTTAATCCAGTATCTGTAGCATTGTCCCATTATTGACTTTTGCAGGAGATGACCAGATTTCCAGGGTCTATTGCCCAAAAGATTAGGCCTAAGCATATTCCAAGCAGTGTATTTCAAATCATGTGAAATTCAGTTTCTCCTTATCAGAAATCAGGTTGAGAACACAGGTTGAGGAGAAAAATGTCATTTGGGTACTGATGGTTCTCATTCACTACTAATTCAGTTAGGATTGAGTTACATCACACCTAAGAGGTGAAAACCTAAATAATCCCTGCAGTTCCTCTGCTTTTTATTCTACCTCACATGTATTTCTGCAGTGATGAATATGGCTTCATATGACATTCTGGAAAGGGCTGTTGAAGAGCAAAACAATGGCATTTGCACAATCAATATAAATTAAGTATTCCACTTCCTCAAATTAATTAGTTTCAAAGTGTTTACCATCCATTGTCTTTTCAGTATCCAGCCAGTGACTATCGCTGAGAGAATGACAGAAAGGGCAGTGACAGGGCACACTCCCAGAAGGGTACTGATATTCATCAGTTCTTTTAAGTGTCGATCAGTCATGCTGGCAAGGTACATGGCTGATCAGTGCTAAAATAAACCAAGATTTACAACAAAGATTGCATTGCAATGCCAAGGGGGAAATGATGAATGCCTGGAATACGTCAGTGAAATTAATACTGTCTACTATGCATACCCCAATTCTTTTCCATTTTTTGTTGCTGTTGTTCTTATTAAAGGTTGGCATATCTATGACCTACGCAGAAAGATAATGGTTGCCTGTACTTAAAGTAATTTTTTTTTACTTCCTTTATGCTTTGCTGAGTTATTTTTATTGCAAAGATGGCAACATTACTCCATCAAATATTGCAGCCAAGTATCATTTCTTCAGTAATTGCTCAGAGAGCATTTTCTTATTTCCTTTTGACACATCCTCAGCCGTAGCCATGCCTGTTGTTTTGAACAGAAATGAATGAAGCTTATAAACCTAACCACTGCACATTATGACTGTAATACTGTCTATAAAATATTGAATGAGGTAGATTTAGAGTGGGTGGTGGTATTTTGAAGGTAATAAAGACTTCATTGTTTTTGCTATTGGTGCTTACTTCCCACATATATTAAGAGTGTTGATAGTGACCAAAAATAATATTTTGAAATGCACTATATCTTAAAAACCATCATATTATAATGAATTTTCATTTGTGATGATCACTGAAACCAGATGGAGGTTAAGTTTCTCGAGGTTTGTGGGCCAGATTCTCCTACTAACCCTCTTACTGCCCTTCCTCTGCCAGTGTCCAAGCTAGAGGTATTTCACTGTTTTCAATATGCCTTTCTTTAGACTCTGCATGGCCTTTCTTCTATTAACTGATGTTTCTGTTGATCCAGTCTGACTTGTGTCAGAACATTCGCTTTGCCAGACCAAGCTGGCAAATTTACAGAAGAAAACCAGTCCCTAACTCTTGCCTTCCTTATAATACATGGTTATTTAATTTGCTAATGGAATCACAACTTAATAGTATGTATACACACAGAGGGCCAAATTCCTGGAATGAAATCCATGGAGATATGCATGCATAAGGAATGTAGATTTGGTTTATTTTTATGACACTTCTTTCATTAAAGAATAAGCCAGAAAATGACAGCTATAGCTGAGATGAATACAGTTAGGCAGCTCCTGAGGTTTGCTTTATCCATGGTTGGTATTCCAGTGTAAACCTTGTTTTATGTCTGTGTTCCTTCAGTGGAGTTTGTCAAGAGGAGAACATAACAAAAGAGAACCACCTTTATTTTTTACTTATCTACTACCAGGCTGCCTACTCCTAGTGCGAGGGAGTTTGTCTGTGTAACAAGTTAGAAAATTTGTGAGCTTTGGCCTGTGTTCCTGTTACAGACTTCACAATAACATGCCAGCCAAGATTATTTTGGTTGATAAGGATCAAAGGGCCATATCAATTTCGAGAAAAATGAGAGGAAAGGTCTCCCAGTTTACTTGCTAGGATTCAGATCTGGCCCTGTCCCATTACTGGTGACTCCACAGAGTGACTGGATGAAACAGGCAGCTCTGCTCGTCATAACATGCTTGTGAACCAAATGAGTGGGTTGCTGGTTGCACAAAATTCTCGACCTCCATTCCTTTGCCAGCAACGATAAGATCTCTCTGTGTATCTCCTAGCAGAAGATAAAAGATGAGTCAATGCACATTATGCCATCAAGCAGGGATTTTGCTGAATTGTGAGCAATGCCTCCCACAACGTCATGCTAGAACATTTCCTTCTTCTCCTGCCAGGCTTTTACTTTGGCTACAGAGTATCAGGTGGCCACATGTTTGCACATGCATTTGTTGCTTACACAGATGCATATTGTGCCTGTTCTGTATATCAGCATGTATATCTGTGTAAATTATCTCAGGTATAAATTAGACATTACTCTTTAAGTGATTATTTGCTGAATTCTAAGATACTAATTCTACTGTGCGAGGAAAGAAGTGGGTATTGTAAATTCCAGGCTCTCCTGTATCTTCTCCATTTTATTCCTCTGAGTGTTAGATGGTGAAGTCTGCCCCTGTCAAGGAAAAGGCATGGACTGGCAGGAAATCAAGACAGCCTCCTGCAAGGCATCAGCCAGCAGCACTTTGGCAAAACCAGGGATATAAACAGGGAAAAAGCATCAGGTTTGTTTTGAGTCCATTTCCCATCTGAAAGAGACAATGGCTGCTACGCACCCAGAGGGATGTTTCACTGGGGTATTTCCATATAGTATAAAAGTTGACAGGAACTAATTCAGATGGGTGCTTGTCAGGTGTCTGAAATCAGGTGAGCTTGATGCCATCCCAAGTCTAATGCTTAGTAACATTGCCAGTGGCCAGAAGGATAACTTCTTCCCCTCCCCACGCCCAGGATTTGACTACTTTTTACTTCGATTACTTTCTTTCATCTACACCTCAGACATCACCGGGACATTAGGGTCTAGCGCTTAGTGTAAAGAATAGTTCAGCCACCCACTCTAAAAAAAATTAAGAAATTTGCTAGCAGACTATAGTATAATTCAAACCTATATAAACTAATTAATTAAAATAAAGGACAGATAATTCATCCATTGTTTGATAATTCATCTGAGAAAAAAGAAAAAAAATTAAAAGAAATAATTGCAGAAACCTTTGGTTTGTTACTTCTTTAGTCAGGCTAACAGTCTTTTAGTAGCATCCAAACTGTTCCAACATTTCAAAATGATTTTTAGCAATTAGCATTTGATTTCATATTAGGAGCAGAAGAAAAAAAGACACAGAAAATTATCAAAAAAACACCTTCAAAAGCTTATGCTTTCACATGATTTTAGAATTACATTGCTTGGGAATATCAGAAAATGATCCGTTTTATCTGAAATGAAACAAAAACCAGGTTTATAAAGAGTATGAGATCACATAGTGCTATAAGTGGTTTCTCCATTTTTAGAAATGTAACAAGAAAACTTTTGTAATCAGCACCTTTGGTTTTTTGCTATATTATGAGCCAGATAAACTTGAAACTACGCAGCATTTGTTGTTGATGGCAATTCAGTGTTATTGTAATTTGAATGAGATAAATCACAGGGAGAAAAGGGAGGGTTATCTTATCAGTAATCAAAATACAATTGGAACAGAGCCTCTCACAGCTGTTCAATCAGTCCCAGCTTTCATCCTCCTCGTCTACCTTATCATAACAGTTGCCAATCACCTGGTTCCACTGAACCCAACTAGAAGGAAAAAACAGAACCTTTTTTTTTTTTGCTGTAAAACTTTTGTTTCTGAAAGAAAACGTAGTTCCCTGAACTGTTTTCATTACAATTTATCAATTAGAAGTAGCTAGGACAAGATATACAGTTTTTAGTGCACTCATGATGTAAACCAAGCATTTTAAATGAAACACTCCTGCCTACCTTCCACTGCAGCAAAGAAAACTTTAGGGCCATGAGTATAGTTTGATTAAAACCAGATACTTGGAAGGAGGAATGTTGCACCAATGTTTTGTTTCAGTTGCACCGACATAAGCATGGACTCCTTTGACTTCAAAATACTGATGCATATGTTTTTTATACTGTAAAACTGAGAGAAGATTTTAGCTCATTAATGTCAGCGCTATTTAGCTACATGACAGCCCTTAAAGTGTTCTTGATTTGAATAATTGAAGGAGTCACATGATATTTCAAAGACATAAAACATTTAGATTTCTAAAGCCAACCTGTTTTCCCTTTATTATTTGCATTATTTGTCCTTTTTGCCTCTGAAAGTGAATCCAGATTGTCCTTATTGCTCAGCTATTTTCTTAAACATGAGAAATATTAACCTCTGAGCTTTACAAAGACTTGTAAAACTTCATTCCATATCATCTATGTAAAATTATTGTAACATCCCATATTATGAATTCGGCTTTGTGAGAAAGGTTATGGCACATATTTAACTGTGAACTTCACAGGTTTTTAAGCACAGCACTGTTACAAAATCACAGACAATAAATATCATCTACAGCATTTTTGTGTGTGTGATGAAGCAGGCAGAAACATATGATGGTGAAAAGACACCAGGATATGGTTTTACTGAGCAGTTATCTTTCTAAGGGAAAATTTATCTGGCTTAAGAGTCAGGTAGGTGACATCTTTGCTATCTCCCATTTGTACTGGTATAAGAAATGCACAGAAGAAATAATGGAAGTGACGCATTATGCCAATGAACCCCCAGCTATTAAGGGTAACCTCTGTAACTCCCAAGGTTTTCTAAAATGTAGCAAAATAATATGGCAAAATGCTGATCTAGTGAGAGTGGTTTCTAAACACCCTAATTCAAACAGTAGAAACACTATAGACATATTACTCAGCCCTCTACCTCAGGTAATATGTCCTCAGTGAGCTTGGTTAACTCAAGGTGGCACGACAAATCGCACCATCTTCTGAGCTAGCACAGGTAAACAGCCAGCTAAATCATTCATTAAATAGATCAGTTATCAGATCTAGTTAATAGTTCATCAATTCTCAACTGTTTGGATGATACTGCTGGGAAGTTAGTTTTCACCGAGTAGAACCAGTACTGGTTATCAGGAAAGTGAAATTGTGGGTAGTTGTCACTTCAAGGATTACCTTATCGATAAAAAGTACCATCCTTGTCTCATTAAATATCATATCACAGAGGCACGAACACCTTCTTGATGATTAACAGCACAGATAGTTATTTTCCCAGGGCACAAATGTATTCCATTTGGCCAAGTGGGGACAAGATGGGAAGACTGTCACATCCTATCCTCTGCATGCCTTAGGATGCCCTAAGTCCAAGGGTAGAATGGAGCAGTTTTTACTCATTGTTCCCCAGAGAAGCAAGATACACATTTCCAATTCATGAACTTTTCCTCCCAGAACAAAAGCAAAGCAGGAAAAGGACTGCTGCTCTACAGGCACATCCACTTGCTCAAAATACCGACCAAGCTGCAGTATGGACACACCTGAGCTAGGTTGAAACTCACTCAAGTAGCATCTAAAACCACTGGCTAAGAAGCCAGCAAAGATTAATTGATTTTGTTCTTCATCTAATTGTTCTTCAACAAAGCTGCATGTTGAATGACTAGGGTACTATGTCAGGCTAAGCAAGTACTTTGAAGCTAGCTCAGGGGATATGACCATACTTTGTCATAATCATAACAATGAATTGAAGTCAAATATACTTGATGTAAAGACAAAATGTCTACATGCTGGGTTTTGGTACAATTGGAGAAGTTTTGCTTTATTTATTTATTTTTAAAGTCAGTTCCTCTTCTAAAGAAGCATTATTACTGAAAAAAAAAAAAACAACAAAAAAACCCACCAAACCCAAAATAGCTTCTCAGGTGAAAATAAAACTGTCTGGGTAACGTCAAAGCCTGTCAAGATGTTTGGGGAGTATTAAGCAACAAAGCACTTAAAATACCATGATGTTTTAGATGTTCTGAAAAGCTGGCCTAGTGAGAAAGTCACTTCATTGTTTTTCTCATTCGTTTCTTAACAATATTATTCTTTATTCTAAATTCCTAACAATTGAACCTGAAAGTCCAAAATCCAGTCTTATGGTTCACATACCAAGGACAACAATTAGGAGTCAAAAGTATCAGCATTGTCAATAAGCATTTTGGAGTTGCAGTTGTGATAAAAAGAATCTTTCTCCTGCAAGTGTATACCTTTTTCCGGGCAAAAAGTATTAAAATTTTTTCTAAGTCTTAAAGAAATCTTGGTTTCAGGTACCAAGTCAATGTACTTCAAAAACAAGTGAGCTAATTTAAAAGAATTAATAAATATGAGGTGCTAAGGTTGTTAGGAATATCAGGGGAAATTTTCAAAAAGCCCAGTGGTTCTGTTTGCAAGCATGACCTTGGTTACTATTGACTCTTGATAAGACTTATGGGGTAGGTCCATGAAGGATTTAGATTCCAAATTCAGGACAGTGTGAGACTGAGGGTAAGTCATCAGTGAGTGAGGGTATGAACTCTTTCACTGGCATAGAGGCTGCAAGAGAGTGTAGAATAGGTAGTACTTGATTTTTCAGAATTTCAGGGACAGATTTACGATGGGAAATCCATTTGACCTGCTTCAAAAAAAGGTCATTTTATGCTTGAAAATCACATTTGAAACTCTTGTGTTTATCTAACAACTCTTCAAAGTCCTGTGACTAATAAGATGCAAATAGTCTTTGGGGTAGTTCTGCTTGTAGGTAAATCATTATATTTTATGTAACAGCTGGCTTAGATGGACCATGTCCAGCTTTTCTTATATGGATACAAATCAGTGACCTCATATTTCCAATTTCAGACATAGCTATCAACACTCCTTCTGTTAAAATCTGTTTTTGCAGAGTAGGATCCGCCCTACACTTTGATCACATATCCAGCACCTTGAGAAACTGTCTTTTCATGTTAATAGAATAGATAAGTAAAATTCATGCTTGGGTTTATGTCCTTCTCTCTTCTGATATACCTCTTGTTTCTTCTAATCCACAGGGGAGGGTTTGGATGAATTTCAGCAAGGGGCGGAGTTAACTGCAGTTAAACTGTCTGTGTAGCTCATATACAGATACAGACAGCTTGGCTAATGCACTTTAATTGCAGGAAAATAAAGGAGTAACATCTTCTAACCACTGACCCTCCTGGCACAGAATTCAGTGCCAAAATAGAGTAAGCGATGATGCCAAACTTTGCTCTTAATTTACCCTAATGAAAATCAATGGACTTACACCACGGGTAAAAGAAGATGATTGCTGTGGTTCTGCAATATGTGGAATATATTTAGTGCCCATCACATTAAATATTACTTCAAATTAACTAATTAACTAACCATTACTTATCAAATGTTTCCAGCAGTACCTACAATCTGTTAGGTTCAGTTCTGTACATTAAAAAAGGAATTTCCAGTTCTCCCCTTCCATCCAAATGTCATAAACATAACTAATAATCAAACAGCAGCAAAGCCCCCAATGTCATTTTTCAACTCAAAGTGATTTTACTCATGCTTAATGCTGCTCTCCCAGTTTTAAATTTCTTTCAGGTTACACAAACCACAGTAGTTCTACTTTCAATGTTTTTGTAGTTATTACACACTCAAATGGGGAACAAGAAATTTCTAATTAGCTGCTAGATAAAAATGGAAAATAAACCTTACATACGATTTTTACATCAATTTTTTTTGAATCCAGGCATACTCCAAAGGGGCTGGGAGGAGTGCGCTTCTACCTAAAATTTCATTACATCCAAACAAACTTTGAACTGTAATTCTGATAAAAACAGGAAATGATCATGTAAAGTGCTTTAACTAGTTTTAAAATATCCCCAAAAATTTCTTAATCCACTTCACCCAACACAGAGTTAAGCTGCGGAAATTCTTGACATGGGCTGTTCTAGATGGTAAAATTATTTATAGTTTCAAGGGGCAAAGTGATAAGATCAAGAAAAAGAAATCCCTAAAAGGCTATTAAAGTTAGAGACACAGCCTCTAGTTCACCAAGTTCCTGAAATTCAAATTGTAGGAGACTTAAAGAATGTTCTGGGGAACTATCATTATCTGATTGACCTAACCCTATTACCTTCTACTATGGAGAATCCCTATTATGGAAACCTCATATCATGTGTTTGCTTTGGCGGTCATGTGTGGATAAAAGTGCAGCCATGACTTGATTCTTGAGAAGAAAAGCCAAGTTGCAAGAAAATTAAATGTCATTGATCAAAATAATCACTGCCTCTCCCTCCTCACCTGGACCGTGCTCAGTGGCTGTCAATGGGGCCTCCCCAACCCATCCTCCTCCCCACTCTCTCTTCTTTCCTGAAAACCTCTGGGGCCTCCCTGGGTGAGTGCAAGTATTTGCAAACTGCATCATTTCATGCTGAGTGAATCCATCTTCTGTAACAGCATTTTAACCTCTAATACCTTCTAAATACCTTTTGTTTTGAAATAACTTGTCCAGATTTTAAGTGAACTTGTTCATCTTTTAAGAGAACACCAGGAAGAGCCATCAGCAATTTCCAGTAGAGATGGAAGAGGGAAAGTGAGTGGATTATCAGCACTCAGGTAGTACCTGCTGTCTGGCTGGGCTTAATGCATGACAAGATTTGGATACAACTTTGAGGTGCTTGACCTCAGAGCACAAGTTCATTTGCTTAAGGACACGTCAATATAAATATAGTTGGATTTGTTTGAACACCAAATCACCTGGTGCATCAGGGTGTATTTAGAGCAGCCTCAGAAGCGGATTCAGAGATAACTGAAAGCAACTTTAGGATGTTTTGACTCCCAGCACACTCGGCCAGTCCCCCCTGAACCAGCTTGTGGTGGGTTCCTGGTGGATATTATCAGCTGAAATGGTCAAACTGCAGCACGTCCAGCCACATCTCCTCCCACCTTCTGCAGCATATGTCAGTAAGAGAGAGGTGACATACATACAAATTACAATTACAAATTACAAATTGTAATTTTTACAATTACAAGTGACAATACTGTTCTGAAAGCAGTAAAAACAAGAAATATTTTGTTCAATGACATTAACTGGGAAGGGAGGAGGGCAAAGCTGCTGTGAATGCCTACCATGCTTCAAGCTAATCTGTTCCCAGTTAATTTTTTTAAATTCATTTCCTCTCTCTTTGTACTAGCACAAAGGACATCTGGCCCACACCACTGATGCTAGGTGTCTATCTTAATCTAAATCTTGTCAATCTAAATAAATGATAGTTTATTCATTGCATCAACACAATAGCGTCATTATCCTCAATGTTAGCATCAGGAAGAAAGTTCAGTGGAATTTTGCATCAGGGAAGAGAAATAATGAAAGTTTTATGTTTCTGAGGCTCCAGTGGAATATCAATGAGATTCAGTATATCATTTTTTGCTTAAGCCACAAAACCTGCACTTTTCTTACCAAGACAGAGATCAGAGATCACATTCATATCATTTACTTTGGGTCCCTGTCAGAACAGAAGCCTTTAGAGAATAACCAGTAGACTGAAGGTATTAATGAAATGGCCCAGGCACACTGAAATGGAAAGCAGGGTTTGCTTCCTTTATTATGCAAAATAAGAATTACCAAAAAAGTACTATTTTCTGCAAAATATACTGCAAATTTTAATTTAGTCCGTTGCTTCACACTCTGCATTTCTTTGCACTTCGAGTGATTTAAAACAGGACCATTTTTTTCACCTGAATTCAGGCAACATTCTCCATTGGCACCAAATTGCCACGCCTGCACAATGAGTTTAATGAATTGCTTACACAGGTTGTGTAGCTTGAGTGTAAGTTTGGTTTATGTAAAGGACACATTAAAAATTGGAATGTTTTGGGGGAAAAGGCAGGGCACTTTCCACTTGCCCTTCCAGAGCCAATGATATTATTCATTCTCAGCAGCTCCGCTGGTTACTCTGCTAATTTCCCCCCAGAAGAATGCTCCTTTGGGTGCAATATTCAAGTGTATATGTATGTCAACTGCTGTACAGGCTTCCAAATGCCCACATTGATCCAAGATACCATGAGTCACTGTTGACAGATGAGGAACATTCACACAAAACCCCCACTGAAAGTTAAAGGAGAACTCACATTTTTCCTTGATGGTCACATGCTAACACATTGTGGTTAGTGGTATACTCCAGAGGTTTGCCCCCAAAAAATTTAAAAATAATATTTTAAAGTTGCATTTGACCTAAAATTGAACAGGACACTGATTCAGTGTTTTGAAAGTAAAGCAACACTGGGTGGTTCCAAATAAGTTCTAAAGAGCCAGATTTCAGCTGATAGAAATTGGTATAACTGTATTGCTCTATTGCTTTTAGTAAACTCAAATTAATTTACAGCAGATGTGGATAAAACTTAAAGTGCACTAAGTAGGTCTCTAAACCTCCATATCATCTAGCAGGATTTTGATTAAAGCTGGAAGAAACTGACATCACAATAAAGTGCCTACATGTTTATAATGTTTGAAGACTATGTAATACCCAAGAAAGGCATTAAAAAGCAGCATCATGACATTATGGTGCAGATTACATTCATACTTTTAAAATAGCTGGGAAATGAGTTTTCCTGACGATGAAGAGGTTTCCTATTGACACATATTTCAGGCATGGATATCTCAGTCTTGAAATCAGTGAATCCTGAGCCTCCATGGACCACTACCAATCAGTGTACAACCAATACACTGCTTTTTCTGAAGTTAAACTTTTCCAAAGATTTCAAAAGTTATTGTAACCATTTCTGTGCTGTCGAATAAATAATCAAGATATAATATTTTGGTTTGTTTTATTTTATCCTTCAACAAACGTAATTCCAGCAGCAGCTGATATGGTTTCTAATATAATGGCAAACATTTGGGTTTATTTCTAGCTTGTCTAATTATGAAAGGCGTCAGAGTAGATGTGTTTTCTTTTTGCAGCCATTAATACTAATTTGACCTACTGGGGAAACAATTTCAAAATGTCAACATTTGCATGCCTGAACCCTGCTATGAACTAAAAAGATTCGTGTGCAGAGGTCCTGCCTCCAGCTGTGACACACTACTTACCTCCTCAGAGGGAGTTAACACACTAATTTGAACAAATGAAATTAGAACAGCCAACTCTCCACAGTGGTCTGAGGAGAAGTACCCTGACCATAGTGGCTGACTGCAGTTTAAGAGGCATATTGCTTAATTAAACTGTAGTACAACAGCTGAATAAGGAGTGCATAAACACCCCACAAAAGAGGAGGTCTTCCAGCTTGGAGGTATATATGAAGGTAGTACCCAGTTCCTTAAAAGGAAAGTTACTGTTGCCCTTTTTAGAAGTATAAGCTTTGAGATTTAAGACAATAATTTACACATTTGCTGTATATGTTGGTTTCTGCAGATGTATATTCCAGAAAGCACTCCTGAGATTCAGATGCTAACAAGTTTGAACAAAAAATCTGGTAGAAAGGTCTGCAAGTTGAGGAAGCCTGCATCTGCTCCACTGCTTAGTTCAACCAGTTCATGACCCTTGAGCTCTAATCCAAAGCCAAGCAAAAGCAGTGGGATTTTATTGATTGTGCTGAAAACTGAATCAAGCCAACGGATTAAGGGTAAGGTTCCTATAGGACTTGTGTTTTCAGGAACTTCCTCCAAAACATTTACCCTTATAACCTCAGAAACATTTTTTAAAAAGTATGCACTTTAAGCTAAAACACAGGGTCCCAATGGATGTCACTGGGTAACGCTCTTATGTGCAGTGCTCCAAATACATTTCTTATCTTGCAATTAAACGTTCAGTCTGACATGCTTTGCAGTGATCTGCATAGGGAAAGCAGGAATTTTCTATTTTTTCTTAGTCTAACTCATGTGAGTTGAGAATGAGTTTTGGGAAGAGGGATTTGGTGTTGGTTCATGCATGTTGTATGCATGTCGTACTGTCCCACGTGCTATTTGAGAATTGTTTCAGAATAATATTAAAATAATGGATGGTATGCACTATACCTAGCTTGGATACCTGACCTGAGCCCAAGTTTTAGTTATAGCATGAAACAGTTTGACTAAATTAAGTGTTTGACCTAATAGGTAGGTCAGTGGAAGTCATGAGGTGCCCCTGAGGATCTCGGCAAACAGATCAAGTCTACCTAAAGTTAAGAACCTAAATTAAGTGAACCAAATCTCATTTCATTCTGCAAAAGGTATCAACATTAAACTGGATTGCAGTACTTTAACTGTAGGTGTTCATTAATTGTTATGACTTAGATTAATATGCATATTTTTTTGTATGTTATCCTTACTTTGTTTAGTGTGCAGAATGGATGGAACATAACATTTATCTTTCTTTTTGAGCTTTTTCAATATTTACCCTAATGACTACATAGCCTTCAAAAGCTGGTCTGGAAGAGAGAATTATTAAATTGATTTTCATCCTTCCTATGGCAAAAATCTGAGTCAGAAACATGATTCAATGGAAGAGAAGACATTATGATTCCAAATTTATGTAGACACAGGAAGAACAAAAAAAACTACCCTAAAATACTCAGCATTCGATTTGGCTCAACAAGTCCTGATCTTTGAGAATACTTAACATGATGAGATACATGATTTCAAACCACAATCCCACACTTTGCCAAGTGCAGGAAAATGCCTATGGAGGGAAGGTAGATAAATAGCCAGAACAATTATGAACTCTCAATCAGGGACAATCTAGCACACAGCACACAAGAGCGATAGAGCAGCAAGATAATAGTTTAGATATCCAGGACCTTTTTTGTCCCCTGCCTCATTCATCACACAGATACCAGATTCTGCAATAAATGAAGTAGGGGTGTTACACACAACCTGCACCTCTGATCTCACCTTGCTGCTTTACCATGCCCCATCCTGTGCACCAAGGGAAGCAGAAGTCCCTTAGAAATTGCAGAAAAAAAAAAAGTGTAATCAAAAGTTGTGTGGGACTGCTGTAACTGCAATATGAAATGGGCTGCTGGAGCAAGGCTTCCTCTCTGGAATTCAGACCCACTGATAGAGGTAGCCCCGGCTTTATGCCACAGATTTGCATCCAGAAGCGATGTTCTTGGCCAAAAAATTCCAAATATAAAGAAGCAGGATGCTCAGTGTGCAAACTTTCCGTCCAAACTATTACAGCTTATAAGAAGCTAAAACCATTGATTTATCACAGGAAGTACCAGGCACATTTAATTAGTGTTCAAATAATAAGGCATATACTATGAAGAAATGTATTACTTTTTCTAGTCTTAAAACTTAGTACACACTCATCTTCTACTGAAGTCAACAGCATTTAACTTCTGATCTAGATTACATACACTAACATGTTCCTGTAAATCAGGAATATAGACTGTTTTAAAATTAGGTGAAGGTACTCCACATTTTACTGTGGAGTAAAAGCAAGTGAAATGGACAACCTGTAGTTTCCTTACATTGGAAACCTCCATATCTGCATGCACATCCTAATTCCTGTATAATCCTGAGTGGTTTACCTCTTAAAATAAACAGACTCTACCTTATGTCCTTACTGGATTACTGTGAGTAGGATGTTTACATAAAGGATATAGCTAAGTATTCACTGAACATAACAAGAGTGCAATTCATTCCCATGCATTACAGCCCATTATAATTTGGTGGCTATATTTAAATAAACCAACATTTAACTATGCCAGCAATTACTATCTAATGCTAATACTCTAATTGTGTCCAATCCTTCCCTTCCAGAATTTGATTCATTGAAATGTTTATCTGCACTACCACTACCCATGGAGTGTAAATATGAAGATGAGCATTTGGTGTGAGAGAAAGTAAGCATCATTTATTGTTCAGGTGTATTAAACCAGTTTAGTAAACATTATTATTTTCACAGCTAATAATACTAATTACACTGTGCTTTACCCTTCATACTAAGATCTAGCCACACTCTAATAAACAATAGGACTTGAGTCTCATTCTCAGTCATTTATTTGGGCAGTGCAGAAGAAATAAATGCTTTAAAGCTTCTTTGTACGATCCTAATTGTGGAATATCTCCATGACGTGAAGCAAAAAATCCTGAAGTTGTGCTGACCTGAACTGTGGGGAACCACAATGCTGAGTGCCATATTAGGCTGACACAGCATCACAAGACTGGAACTTACTGTGCCCGAGCAAGTAATGTCTGTGGAAAAAAAGAGATGGCTAAGGGGTGACCTAATTATTGTCTTCAATTACCTGTTGGGGGATTATAAAGAAGGGAGAAGCAGACTCTTACCACAGGTGCACAGTGAAAGGACAAGAGGTAACATGTACAAGTTGCAACAGGGAAATACTGAATGGGAGACACAGAAAAAATCTTAATTGGAACAATAACCAGAGAGGCTGTGGAGTCTCCATTCTAGGAAATTTTCAAAACTTGACTGAATCATACACAAAACCCCCTGACCTAATTCTGAATATAGTCTTGATTTGAACAGGAGGTTGAATTGGTGTCTTCTAATCATATTTTTTTCCTTATGAATTAAGTGTACTGATTTAGCTTTGATAAATTAGGACCTAACAAAAAATAATAGGGCATTGCAGGCATGTTCCTCCTGTTATTAAAAACAAAAAAGAACAAACCCAAAACTCATTAATCTCTCTTAAAAAGATTTTTCCTGAGGTATTCCTGAGGGTAATAGTTTCTTTACTGTTAGCAACAGCAGAAAGCAACCAAATGGGCAACTGGAGATACGGCACATACTGATCCTTGTAGAGCAGTCGAGGGCTACAGGGGAGTGTAAACACTGCTGCTTCCACATTACTGGGCAAATGAGGATCCATAGCTTTCATTGAAAGAGAGAGGACCAAAATCTCAAATGTTGTATTGCAGCGTATGCATGTCAGATACGTCAGAATTCAGATGTAATTTTGGCCAGATTCTCAAATAGCATAAATATAATGCAATAAAGCTATGTCGATGTTCATCTACTAATCATGTTTTCATTTGTCATCCTCTCACATATTCTCAACACAATCTCCTTTAAAGTAACATTTACAAATCATGCAAACATGAACAGGCAATGGTTGCTCTGGACCGATATTTTCTACAAAATACTCCTCCTCTTTCATCTAAATTTAGTCTTCGGGTAGAAAGAGCACATCACATTGCTATTCCTGCTGTTTGCCTTTGTTACACTACCACATTAAAGGTCCCAGTGAAATATTTTCATGAAACAATCTGGTAAATATCAGATAAAGGGGGCATAGATAAACACCACTTTAATGGGGTTTAAGTAACAATTTCAGCACACTGAACAAATTTTGGTCCTTTTGACTTCAGCATTCCCCAAATCTCACTCTAGCTGCTGGACAGCATGTGCATCCCAGCCACAAAGGGCACAGTGAGACTTAACAAATACAACTAGTGGTTTCATCGTCTATTTTGCAGAAGAATAGTCTGGAAGAAACAGTGAAGGTACTTACTGACTTCAGAATGAAAAAAAATACTGTGCTAACATTGTAATACGTTATGGCTATTTAAGAAAAAAGGGAATGTTGATACAGAAAGACAAAAGAACTGCAGCGTTAAGAGTAACTCATTTTCCTTTTATGGCCTGTTACTGCATGGCTGAACATTGCCACTAACTTTGTATTTTCAGAACGTACTGAATTTAAGAAGACTCTTTTGTTCCACTTGCAGCCCACATGCTGACACAGCATCTCATCTCCTATTGTTCTAACTTAACTATTATCTGATACATTTGATGTGCTGAAAGATAAAAAGCATAAAGATTCCAGTTACCTTAGAGATAGCAAAAGAAGAATTACTTAGCAAAAGAACAGCTGAGAAGGGGCTGTTTCTGGCAGTTTCACTCTGGTGTGTGTGTGTTAGACCCACAAATGTGAGTTCAGACCCTGTAAGGCAGGAGTCTTTGTTGGGGCTCTGCCGTGCACTGAATGATCTCACCCTCTCCTGACTCCCACACACAGAGGTATACAGGGAAGAGCAGGCTCAACCAGTCTTAAATTCCTTTGACAGTTCAGGCTCCAGATAGACTCTGTAGCAGTGAGGAAGAAGCACAGCTCATAGCAACAGTTAGAGAGAGATGTTTTGAAGAAAAAGATTTATTCAAGGGTAGTAAATGCCTCTACCATCCTTTTCCATGGATGCTAGTTCTGGTGACAAGCAAACATTGACCTTGCAAACAAAAACGGGCTGCTAAGAGACTTCGTAAAAGCCTGCAGCATCTGACAAGGTACAGTACTAGGTGAAAAAGAGGATTGGTTACTCTGAATATCTTTGAGATACAGCTGCTTCTGAAAGTCTGAGTCCCTATAGCCCCAGCCTTATAACTCAGCCATTTTATCTAAGATAGACATAACCAGGCTGTATTTCATCTCTATTGCATTGACCTGACTTGCACAAAGAATCTGGAGAAGCTCCCAAGAAGTACTGTTCTATCAAACTAAAAAAAAATAATAATTGTGCTGTTTGGTTTCCCCATGTGATGATGGGGAGTATGTTCCACGGGTGTGGCAAAAACTGGGAATTAGATGACCTGATCAAAATCTATGACTTTTTTTTTTGGAAAACAGAATAGGACATGGGCTAACTTCATCATGAGGATCACAGTAGAAACTAGGAATCTTCATAGCTCTTCAAATGATTATTTTACATACTGAAAAGGAAAATTCAATGAATACATGGTATAAAAAGCGAATTGCTAGAAAGTAAAAGTTCTTTTACCAAAACAAAATTGTACTGTGGTTCCAGGAAAGATGAAAATTCTTAGCTGGGTTCATGAACAAAGGATATCAAATGAAGGAAAAAGGAAATAAAGCCTGAGTCTACATGGTGTGTGCCAACTGTGGCCTCATAAAGCCAAGAATCTTGGAATGCTTTGAGTATGTAATATTTTTAGAGCTCTAATAAGGCACACCTGAGCTCCTCTTTACCACATTTAAAGATATGTGCCACGGAAGCTAGATTTTGGTATGCATTTTTGCCTATTCCGGTAACTTGTAATTAATAAGCACTCATGTGGAGGAGAGCAGAACACTCAGTTGCCTGTTTGGATTCCTCTGAATTACTCCCACATACTTTTCTAAAGTGCACAACATATAGTAATATTCTTAAATTATTCTTAAGTCATTTGGCTAAGAAGAGAAGATGACACTGCTACGTCTGCCTTGTTGAAGTCAAATATTCTTCTTTCTCCTACAGATGTTCTTCCTCAATTTCTTGACTTACTGGAGTGTCTGTCTACACCAGCTGTCTTCCTTCAGCATCTCCACAAGTCTGAGCCATAGTAAGAAACAAACCTGTCTCTACCATCAGTAAGATTTATTTTCATTTTACCTAACTAAGCAGTACAATAAAAGAAAAAACTGTAAGAATTCAGCTCCTCCATACAAAATACACTAGCTAGAATAACCTTACTGTCCACCCTGCTATTCACGTCTTGGTATCAGAAGTCATATTGCATGCAGAGAAGTCAAAATGAGCTATGAAGGAACTAAGGGAATGTTGGTTTCACTCCATCCAATTTGAGTGCAGGAAGAGGTGATGTTACCCAGAAGCCAGATGCAGTCCCAGCAGCTGCCAGAATAATCAGATCTCATATATACAGTACATATGAACCAGAGGTGGAATATATGTAGCCAGTCATTAGAAACAATCATGCCCGAAATATTTGTAGTAGCACAACAGTAGAAGAAAACATGGAATCAAAACACATGCTGGGTGGTATCAAAACACAGTAGGGCTAGAAAAAGGTTGAAATACCTCAAGCTTTACAAGGAATCCAGTTACATTTTGATTAAAAATAATAATAATCTAAAATTGTATTAAAATCAAATGCTGTCTGCTTTTAAGTCAAGGAATTTAGTTTGTATGTCAGCCAGGAGTCAGTATACCAGTATAGAATTATTCTATCCCAGTAAAACATAGGCCTGGCACTTTCTGTACTGGCTGATCTCCTAGAATCTTTACAATTATTTTCTACTATACTATGCTGCAGTACTGACTCCTAATTACTCATGCTGGTTGCCTAAGGCAATATCTTACCACTGACTTCAACTACCTAATGGGAGGTGATAGAAAAGGCTGATGCAGACTCCTGCTAAAGTGCCTAGTGACAGGACAAGAGGCAACACAGCAAATTTTTGGTCAGAAATCATGACAAACTTCTTCAGCATGAAGATGGTCAAACACTAGCACAGAGGCCCAGACAGGCTGTACAATTACCAGCTTGAGGATACTCAAAAGTTGCCTGAACAGAGCCCTGAGCAACCTGATTTAGTCAGGCCTGCTCGGGGCAGGGATTGGACTAGACTTCAGTCAGAAGTCCTTTCCAACTTAAATTAATTGGTGATAGTATGATAACTGACACACCTTCCCACTGTCACCATCTACCAGGAGAAAGCCGAAGGCTTAGGATCCATCCAGTTTCCCATACAGTTACTTGCATTCTCTTTTAAACAACTAATGTAGTTTTCACATAGACATTCAAACCTTCTTTTTGGATATATCCCACTACTCCTGCAGCAGTCTACATGGTCAACATCTTTCCTCAAGTAGGGAGGCACAAGCATGATGATGAATTAGGCTTTTGTGTCATGGCGCATGGGTACCTAAAACAGGATCGGTGAGCTAACAAAGCAAGCAAAAATATCTAAGATAACGACAGTGTACTGTGTACAGTACTATGTGTTATGCAACAGAGAGTAGGCACTCTAAGACTTATCACTCTCAAGTCCCACTAGAAGTGAGATTTTGTAGTTCAGGGAAAACTACTGCAACTTGTTAGAATTAGAACCTCAGATGAAACTAAAACAAGATATTTCCTCAGCTTTGTATCAGCACAAACTCCAGTACTTTTGCTGCTGCTGTTGTTGAAATAAAGAGATCTCGGGAGCAGAAGAACACTGTGGGGGTGGATACAGAGAAAGTGGCAACCATAGACACAACTTCAAGCAAGCAGGTTCAAACTTTAATGACCTGTGTAGGACGATAAATGAGACTTCAAGAGAAAACAGCACTGTTAGCATGAGGATGTTGTTAGGTGCAGAAGGCAAGCACTCATGGTGCTGATGAATTGGTAGCTGACAAAGAGCTGCATCTTATAATGATAACTGTGTAAAGCTATGATATATTTTTCCTGTTAGTTTTTTTGTCTTTCATCGCATCCATTTGAGTGAATCCTTAATGAATATCATGCTCTTTTTGAAATAGGAGAGGAAAAATAGCAGGCACACAATTTTTCCACATATCAATCTCAATATTTTATCTCTCAATTATCCTTAATTTAATAATTGTATTATTTTCACTAGTGTTTTAACTTTAAGGACTTCTATTGCAAATACTGTATTTTTGCAGGTGGTTTAGGTTACCAGTAATTTTCAGTAAGAGCTCTTTTCCATCTTTTTTTTTTTTCTTTTTTCTGAAAGCTCTTCTCTATACCATTATTTTGTCTAATCATCAGCCTTCCTGGAAATATTAATCATTATGTCTACTAGACTTTCAGAAAAACCTGCGTCAAGTTTCTTCAAATTGCTTCTCTGTTTATTTTAGCCACAGTCTGAATAAAATTATTTGAATAAACAGGTCTGAAGCATATCCTGAATTGTACAGTTGGGATATGAACCTGAAATCCAACATAATTCCTGGTATTATAGTAGTAGTATTTAGTAGAAAGAAAGAATTGTATTAAATTATAAGTGCTTGTGGAAAGGAATTCTGTACAGCTAACTATATTTTCCATAGAAAAATATGTTTTATTATCCTTTATTTCTTATACAGAATGAATGAGTATAATCTGCTAAGAACTATGAGAGTTTTGCCCTGGCATTTTTTGGCTGATCATATACTCCATCATTCGTGTGTCATTTAGAACTAGTCAGCTGAAAATATTGACCTAATGACACCATATGTGAAATGTGGTAACATCACGTTACGTAAAAGAAAGAAGGTTAAGATTACAGAACATCTAGTCTTAAAAATCTAATGTCAAACCCAGCCTAAATGCTACAGAGCTCCGTGGAACATGGCTTTTCAATGGCTAAATTACCTAAATCAAAAAAATTCCCATTAAGGCCAGAAGAGTGATCATAGTTCTGAAGCTCCAGTGTGAGGTTACTAAACGCTCTCATTTACCATCATTTCTTTGCAATGTATGCCATGAAGCCTTCTATGTAAGCAGATGGACGGACATCATATTGACAAACAACCTCTTGTGGTCCTTACCATTGCTCTATTTCAGACCCCCCACCCCCAGACAGTTTTTGCATTCCCGATTTTAGTTTTCATTTGGTCCTGGATTCAGCAAAGTGCTCTTATCTAAAACTTTGTATCCTGAAGACTCATATATATTTATATCTCCACAGGGACAGAAAGTGTTAATAAGAGCACAGTTGTAGTTCTAGGAGCTCACAAAACTTACATAATTATTTTGGCCATTCAGGGAACACACAAGGACATTTCAAGATATCACCAGATTAATACGGCTTGGCATGAAAAATGCTTTGACTAGTTGTCTGTGTTTGTGTGAGTGGCTCAGCCTGTTCTATACAGGGATGAGTTGGATAGAGCTGTGGCAAGGGTACCCACACTTATTATTAGGCTTTAGCTATTGCCTATAATTAAAAACCTACTGGCCTGATAATATGTCTCACTAAGTAACGGCTACAAAAGTGCTGGCACTAACAGCTCACACCCAGTATTTACTGTTTCAAATTTTACAGGTTTAGAAAACAAAAGGTTTGGTTAGCTAAACAAAACCTGTGTAAGAAATAGGCCAATATATTCTGAATAACAACAGCATAAAACCAGTTTAGTTGAATTACAGAATAGCTTCGTTTTTCTCATTGAACACTATTGATTTTTTGGCATGGAAGAAGAAAAAAAAAAGAACAGATGGTGAAAGAAATAAATTAAGCTGCTAGTGATGGAATACAGTATCACACTGAATTATAAAGAATCATGAACAGAAATCCCTTTAAACAGGCACTTACTCTCAGTATAAGAAGTTCATATTGTTGAAGTTCATAACTGATTATTTTGGTTTATTTTCTAGTTATTAGAGTTTTTACTTTCCATACAAACTCCAGTATGAATTCCAAAGAGAAATCCAAGGCAATGTACAAGAGATGCAAAGGTGGCCTTTTCACTTTGTTCAGCCAGAGGTTCTAGTAATGTTCAAAAATGTGTAGTATTGTAAAACCAATCAAACAAAAGCTTTATATTTTTTACTTCTTAATAGCCCTTATTCCTTATTGCAGATTTGAAGAAGTGTGTGTATGGCCAAAGCCCTTACTACATTTTCCAATTTTCCAGTTTTAATAAAAAGATGTTCTCTCTCCTCTAAGTATCTTGCTTTCTTTATATCCTTAGCCTCTAAGAACAGTGAACTGTTACTGTTAAAAATCATTGCATCTAAGAAAAAAAAAAAAAAGATGGGTTCATGTAAGTGAGTGGCCAAGAACTCAGGGTAAGTCCTGAGTAAGCCTAAGGTAAACCTCAGAAATCCAGGGTAAACCTAAATTCCATCAGTTTTCTTAAGCAAAATTACAAAGCCAAACTTTGTCCAGGTAAAGTGACTGCAATTTTTTTCATTTCAGTAGAGAAGCATAACTTTTCAGGATTTCTCAGTTTGACTCTTCAGTGATAACTCTTCCCTTTTTAATGTGACCTAATCAGCATTTGGGTCACAGGCACATTATCAAATGCAGCGGAGAGGTTTATTTATCACATACTGCAAATCATTTTGCCTCACAATGCTGTCATCTTTCTGTAACTTAATGTTCCCCCAAGTCACAACACTGTGGTAAGCAGAAGTCTAATATCAGTGTAATTGCCTCAAGAGAATTGTAACTCTGCCCTAAGTTATTGAAGATAAATCCCCTTTAATGTCCATGGTTCATTATTAATAATATCAATACTTTTCATCCTTCAGCCTCCAGGCATGGTTCAAAGAGGATTTGGTAGCATCAGCTCCATTTAGCAGTTGAAGAATTAAGAAGTTTATTTTGGTTTTGAAGGTACAAATCATGGTTTGAGACAAAACTCCTCTTACTGAAACCTGGTCTGAAGCCTTGCACTCCACTTGGTGAGGCTGCTGCTTTAAACCCAATGGAAAAGTCACATTGTCAAGCCCATACATTCCTTTTGCACTTGTTTTTCATAGGCATAGGGAGAAGAAATGGACATCAGTGCCTAGATTCAACTTTATTATGGATTTTTAAAGCATAGGGCTATGTTCTCAAGGTTTACACTGTCCATTTCTACTTATTTTTAATTTCAGAGAAACTATATTCACATCCACAGGAATATTTTATGTCTCTTATTACAGAGCATCAGTTCCTTATTCTGATTCTTGCTACATTTCCTCCTGACTCACAGGGATGGGATGATCAATGTCAGTCAATAGATACTGCTACCCCTGATCATTAGTCAGGACTTCATCAGACTCCACCAGTTGTCTGTACACCTGGAATAATTTCCAAAACCCTGGGTCTCATATGCCTGTTTGCAGAGTAAGGAGCTACAGCAGACAGAGCTCCTTACTCTTGAAAAAATCGTGTGACAAAAGCATACTGACAACTGCATTAGCCACCTTAGCAAGCTCACAGCTGATCTTTAAGCACACTTTGTAGATGCGTCAAATGGAGCTGGCATAATGCCATACATTTCTTGGGAGTTTTGAGATCACAGAGAATAGTAAGCTTTGCCTTACTGAATGTTGTAACGTACCTGCACATGTTTCCTACAGAGCATGACAGAATAACATTTAAGGTCATTTTCTACCACCCATGCAAGAAAATATGCTGTTCACTGCATATTCAGGATCCCAACAGTGGCTTGAGTGGATCCAATATCAAACTGCTTTCACAGACCACTGTAATAGGCACCTTTCTTCTGGCTGCCCTGCCTGGAATCCCTGTGACCTTCATATTCCTCTCGTTTGTCCAGCAAACAAGGACATAGCCACAAATCCATAATAGTCATCCATGCTGGGAAGCTCCTCTTAGAAAGGTAGCATGATTGAATAGGTGACATTTGAATTATACAGTGCAAACACTCTTAACTTCAGTACATGCCTGGTGTC
Organism: Calidris pugnax; assembly: GCF_001431845.1. Classification (NCBI taxonomy): domain Eukaryota; kingdom Metazoa; phylum Chordata; class Aves; order Charadriiformes; family Scolopacidae; genus Calidris; species Calidris pugnax. Next base: position 49,830,464 of record NW_015094506.1, read on the forward strand.
ACTGGATCCCTGTCTCATGATTGACCAAATATGAACTTGAGCCAAACCTACAATGGAAATAGAAGTAGCCACCCACATTCTAAAGAAAAATATGCCAAATTCACCAGGGTCATCATCATCAAGCGAAAACAAACACCTGCTTTTATGACTTATTTACAACTTGAGGAGTAGGTGACCACTATTATGCACAGTTAAGAAACCTTTGCACTGAACAAAGTTTGCAAAACCTTCAGTCCTTGAGTTCAAAAGCACCCCCTTTCTGAGTTCTCTGACAGTTAGATATCAAAACCTGTTTGCTCTCATCACTCTTAGACTCTGTACCATCCTTAGAAAATGTTGGACAACATTAGAATCTTGCCATATCTCTGATAAAGACAGCAACATGATCTCATCTGAAACACTCTCAGGTAAATAATCAGGATGACAAGACAGAAAATTCTTATGTGAGATACAAATAGAATCCATGGTGAGAGAGATGAGTGGCCATCTGATCCAGTAGAGTGAACAATATCAGAAAACTGGCCCAGCCTACTTCTTCAGGACAGTGAAAACCACTATGCTAACTAAAGAAACTACTACGTAAGAAGAAAGATTGGGTGATAAGTTTGCAAGTCTGAAAAGTTTGGCTTGGATTTCTGGCAAAAGGTTCAAGATTTTATTTTATTTTCTGATTCGTTTCTCTCTCTAGTATTCAGAAGACTCTATAATATAATGTACTTGTAATGTTTTTATCCTACCTTATAATACATATAGAATATACACATGTATATATCCACTAGAAAGTACAGAGACTACCTTGACATCTGATTAAAAGTGATCTATGAACTATGGACATGATTTTAAAAATGTATAGTGTGGGACAAAGATGAGAAGAACACATAACTTTTAAAGGATGAATGAGCAATATTATTTTGAATTGGTTTGTCTCTCTTAAAAGACAGTACTTTCAAAGGTGTTAAACATCCAACACTTCTGCTGACTAGCTACCTTTGAAAAATCGAGGTTCAGAGCTGCTTTAGAAATATCAAAGGGTATAGATAAAACTGAATATAATTTGAAATCAGTCAATCAAAGAATCTGAAAATTCATTATCACTTTGTTCTGGTTTGCTTAGAAGAACTGTAAAAAGAGCCGCAGATGTAAAATGGCAGAAAACAAAACCTAGCAATAATTGGAAAGTAGTTGTTCATGTTCAGCTCTAAATGAACATGGTAACTTCTTCCATAACAATGGGTTGGATCACAATGGTGGCATAAGAAGGGAGGAAGAGCTGGTGGACGTACTCAGGAACAGAAGTGTGCAGGATTCAGCTCTGTTCCTGTCTGTAATGCCCTTGTAATCTGTTGCTAGGCTTGAAATGATTCAGAGCGAATGTTGTTTTAAACACATTCTTTTGCTTAGATCTATAGTCATGTTTGGTTTGGAAAAGCCCAATATACTGATACTCTCCTATGATTGCAAAAGTGAAATTAAAAACGTTATTTGCTGAAAATAAATAAATACAGAAATTCTCAGTGTTTATTTTCCTTCTTTATATCTCAACTGTTTTTTCTCAGCTGTCAGTCCTAGTAGCATCTGCTAAAGCTCCTTATTTTTATTCCTCAAAAATAAAATCAATTAATACTCTTTTTATTGTTGTTTTTTTATTTTTCCCATTCAAAATTTGGGTAATTCAGGACTGATGTGGTTGTGTCCTTTACCCATGTCTCCCAAAGACTACAGTATGACCTTGGCATTACCGCTTATCTTACAGTGTCTCAGTTCCCTGCCTACCTTAGGGCTGACTTGTTAAATGGACTATCAGGTTTTCCACACAGAAACACTATTTTGCATTGTACAGTGGCATCCAGTCCTCATGGGGACATTGAACTTCTCCTGTCATACAAATAACAGTATAAAAGTACACCAAAGAATGGAAAAACGACCAAAGCAAATTAATATAATCTCCAAAAGGTATAACAAACACTCAGAACAGTGTCTTCCTTGAAGTGGATAAATTTTCTCCTCATACTAATCTACTTCTGCTTATAGTATTATCTGTTTTGTGCTAGAGAGGTCTCCAAACTATTGCCTTGGCAACCGATAAACATTAATCCATGTGAGATTTTCCTCTTGAAATACTTTCTATATTGGAAATGTTATGTAGGAGGTAAATTTCACTGGAACTGGAAAAGATGTGCTGATGATTTGATTCACATTTTTTCTGGATTTTGCAACAAAGCACAGCCCTGGATATTTCTTATGTGAGGACAAATTCACTATCGCTTATGGAACAGGCTCTGGTGGACAGGCCTGGACCATACATTTATGTGCCCCAGAAGACTTGCAGCACCCCGAGCAGTCTAACGAGAGACATAGCACAGGCTTAGGTCAAGGCCCAAAGTAGTCTGTGTAACACCAGGTCCTTTGCTGCTTTATGTCACCATTCTTAATTCTCAGTCACCACGCAAATTTAATAGCTTGGTTTCAAGGGACCAAACCAAGGGTTGCATTTAGCTGGCAAACGTCTGCGTAAAAATTGGCCCTCGCAGCATTCCTGTATGTTGAAGCACTTTTCCATCTTGCCTAGCAAGATCTAGCACTGTTTACGTACCACTTAAAAGATTTTGTCAGAAATCCCTGGGAAGTAAATAGTACCTCACCTTGGCCTGTCCCCTCGGGTAAGGCCAGCTGTTGGGGTTGAGTCCAGAAAGACGAGTGTTGTAACATCAGCTCCAACCAAAGGCTGTGGCCTGGTTTGTAGGCCACCGAAATCAACAGGAAGACTCCTATGGAATTTAATTGGCTTCAGGTTGCACCTCCATAGGGCAATACCGTGGACTCGAATGACATCCACAATCTCATCTGGATCGAAGCAGTAGCAAGCAGGCACAACCGGTTTAAAGGACTGATCCGAGTCCACTGATGTCTTTCCAAAAGCTTTGAATGAGTGCCCCAGAAGGGAGAGCAGCAATCCAAGAGGAAGGTGACAGAGGTTTAGGATGACTGTGGTGAGGCCCACATCCTAACGCTGTTGCACAATGCACACTTGGAAGTCGAGTTACATAGAGAATATTTTATTCATAAGTGCAAACACTTTGCAGCATTTGTCAATGTGAAATAACACATTACTTGGGTCTCTGAAGACATGATGTGAACCATAATGTGTGTTATTTCAAAATAACACATAGTTTGTCACTTATTATTACTGTAATAATCTGTATTTGAATGAATCAACAATGGCAATGCGTACTTACATCAAGGAAGGAGCAACTCCAGCAAAGGAGAAATTCTGGTTTTATATTCCTTATGGAAAATAAAGGAAACCCTTTGTAAATAAGGACCATTGTTCCAGACTTACCTCCTGAAGAAAGGTTAAACCCCTCAGAATGAGTAGATGGTTTCCTTAACATTCAAACACAACACGGGATTAACTTTTCAGAAATGGTTTCTATGCCTAGTAACACTCATATATTCATCTATGCCAGAGCCTAGGGGACTACACAGCTTGTTTTGGAAAACAGTCATTCTTCTTGTGTGACACCTGGAAGTCCCCTGATAATCTATAGTGTTCCAGTCCACTGATAGTAACAAACTACACCTGAAACCACAGAATAAAAGAAAAAAAAAAAAAAAAAAAAAAAAAAAAAAAAAGAAAAAGAAAAAGAGGAGAATGCACAGAGTTTCAGCACCAGGCAGAATAAAAATGAAACTGCTTCTCCTCAACAGCAATGTGAAACAAACACGTCTTTTCATATTGAAATGAATCTATGTAACAAACTCGAATAATTTTGCAGCCTTTATATCTAGAGAACTGCATAATATGAAGATGACATGTAAGGGAGAAATTCTGAAAACAAAAATTTTCAGCTTTTGAATTTTATATGTAGTGGAATATCCACTTAAAGCATCTTTAAGACCAAGATAAAATTATAGAAGTGATATTTTTAACTAACAATACCTTTTTTTCCTCCCTCTAAAAGGAACGGACTTCTAAAAATATTCGCTTCTCAGTTGCAGAAGTAATACAGCCAGAAAGGTATATTTCAAGTGACTAAATTTCTTGAGTTTATGAAATTAGACTGGATATACTGTTAAGGAATTGTTCAAAGGTAAATATTTATTTTTAATTTTTTTTTATTGCTTTCTTACCAGAAAGCAAAAGTAAGGTTTTTTTCTTGGTGCTCAGTTGTTTGTTTGAGCCTTGAACTAAATACTTCTGTTATTTATCAGCTGTACTACTTGTTCTGAAAACTCCAGATAGAACGCCATTGCGCAAAAACATAGTCCTTGCTTCCAAAACACAGGCAATGTCAATGGAAAATAAAAAAGTAATTGCAGATTGGAAGCTGAGGCACAGAGATATCATCTGACGTCACAAAGAAAGTTTGTGTAAGATCCCAGAATTTAAGTTCCTCTCTCAATTCAGAGTTTTAGCCACAAGTCCAACCTTCCTGACATTATTAACATCCTTGAAACATGAAGGCAAACACATATCTCAGTTTATTGACGTCTTAAAAGCTTTATTCTTTAAAAATAGAGAAAAAGTTCTGCTATGCAAACTATAACCAATAGCAGTACTATTTTTAAAAAAATAATTTATTAAATTATATTAAAGAATCAGGCACCAATTTTTAATGCTGCTTGTGCTGCAATAAATGTTGAGGATTATGTTTTGACATTAGCACATAGCTGTATGTGTCAAGATGGTTTGGAGCTTCCCAACTGACATGGAAGCTCTGTTTTTTCTGAGACGACGCAGTTTCATAGCAGGAATAAGTAAAGCTGAGAAAAACAAGGAATTTTTTTTTTGTCTCAAGGGAAATTACAATATTCCAACATCTGTTTTCAAATTAAGACAAACAGACAAAATGCTGAACTTTTAACTGAGTGAGAACTTAAAAAATGGAATCCAGGGATGTATAACTTTTGCTTTTGATCACTGTATCTGAGTTTGTTCTGGTCTGGGTGTGCAGCTTTGTTAGGCTTTAATGAGGAAAAACAGTGCATATACTCCCCAGCCCAGACATGGACAAGTCATATCCCCAAATCGAGAAGCCTGGAAATACTTCTGTACCTGCCATCCTCTGACACTCAACTGCATCTTACACAGAGGATAAACATGCCTCACCCCTGATTCGGACCTGTTGGCCAGCATTTGAGACTGGGCTGTATGCTTTGTGCTGTCCTGCTATCAGAGGAGCCTGATGCTGAGGTTCTCTCAGAGATTTTAATGGGAGTTATGGTCCTATTCAGGAGAGAATGGGGAAGAAAGCAGCAAAACCACACGAAGCTGTTATAAACCTTGCTGTTACCCTGAACACACAGAGGTTACTGTCAGAGGAATAGAATATTATGTGCCTTAGATCAGCACAACGATCCAAAGTAATGTTTTCATTTGGATAGAACTGGTGGAAAATTTTGATTAAATGGAAACTTCCTTTTTCATTGACAATTCATTTTGATGGAAAACGCCTGCCTAATCCTTGTAATATACTACCAGACAACCCCATAGGCAAATTCTCTGTTTATGCATGACTTAGAGAGGATGGTCATCAGCCAGGTTGCTTCAGTGCTTTGCCATTGCAGCTCAGTTCTTATTTGCCAGCTCAAACCTCGGGTGCCAATTGTGGTGGTGAAGAGTGTGAACTGGTCAGTCACTCATTTCACACACACCACAGAACAATTCCTGTATGACAGTGCTTTTTCATTTACCACATATGCTGAACTGCATTTGACCTGGTGGTGAAAGGTTTCATTTACCATTACAGTCACTTCAGCTGTGCAGTCTCCAGTCTGTCCGCTGATTTATGGATGGATGGATTTGCATATGGCAAACATCCACACAGCTTTATAAGTTTGCATTTATGCCAATAAATGTAAAGTTAGGGCTATGATACTAGTGTGAGTAATGTTTTTATTAGAAATAGCTCTGTTTGGGGTTTTTGTTGTTGTTGGGGCTTTTTTTGTTTTGTTTCATAATTTTTTTTAAATGCACGCTAGGCTAAAAGATCATTCCATTATTAGTTTAAGACACAGGGACAGTGCTAAAAAACCCAGCCCTTTATTTCCTCTTATTATCTTGTCTTCCTTATTTCTTATTTCTTTCTCATAACTGCTCCTTAGCAGATATACCTGGGGATCAGTGTGTCCCTGGGGGTAGGACTAGGCATGAATCCTGGCACTGATAGAGAAATCTCCAGGCCAATCTTGGATGCAGGAACATAAGAACAGCAATATCCAGCCATATCAAAGCCAGTCTAATGCAGTGACTACTGGTGACCAGCCATGGATGGTTAAAGAAAGAACATGAGAACAGGAGAAAACACAGTTTCTGATAGCCCTTATGTCAAAGCTAAAGAAAATTGCACTAGGCTTTTTTGGGTGGATTTTTTTTGTTTGTTTTTTGTTAGCTTTGGGGTTTTGTTGTTGTTGGTGTTTTATTTTATTTTTCTTTTAAATAGTTTTTGATCTCTTCCATAACTGGCCTAATTAACTGACTACCGCAGAAGGCTCATGTTTGGCTAATTTCAATACCAACACTGCTAACACCCTGTACAAATACTAAAAGCCAATGTCCTGGTTTTCAGAAGCAAGCTGTCATTCTCTCCACAACATACACGTGTATCCTCAATTAATGTTAACACTGTCTGATGAAACATCATGACAAATATTCATTCATTCTTTGTTTCCTGGTATGAGCGAAGGAGAAAAGATCCACCTCCCACCCACGTTCCGTAACAGATTTAGGAATGCAAGACCTTTCATGCTTAAATCATCTACTCTGCAACACAAACGTTTATACCTACTGAAACACAAAACACATCATTCATTATTTTGAAACTTAATTTTGAATTAGACATTTACATTGAGGAATTGCTAAAAATAACTTGCAGCAGGGTGTGGCATAACTGCACTGTTTATGGATCTAGTCCAAATATGGGTGTGTGAATAGCTTCAGATTTTTATACATTATGTAGGGAAATGTATGCAAGCACCTAAGGATACTTTCAGAGATGCAGAGAGTTTGGGAAGCTTCTCCCCTCAGCTTAGTTTTGCAGAGGCATAGGCTGAGCTTTGTCAGACCCAAAATTCCCTTTGGAAGAGCAGTCGGGTGGGAGAGAGCTCCCGGTCTCAGCAGGACAAAGAAGAAGTAGGAGTTACCTGTGTTGCATTTATGCTCCATGTACCCTGCCACTGGCTAGCAACTTTATACAGGTGTTTAATGTCTGTGTGTCCTTTAGTTATCATTTGAACAGGCTTAGAGACTTCCTTCCAGTAAGTAGCCTTCTTGACGTATGAATTGTTTGTATATATGTTAGTACATAATACAATTTCTACCTTATAACATCATCCTTGGCCAGCACTAGGGAAGTGTTAGGGTGCCTCTGTCCCAAGACATCATAGACCTGTTTACTAATGAGTTACTTTGTGGGTTGTTCTCTGATTGCTAACATAGTTTAAGTAACAGCTCCAATTAATTAAATCGATAGTCCTTACAGCCTACTGAAGGACTTCACAGCCAACTGCACCAGAGATCAGAAGTAGTGCAAATGTGTTTCCTATTGGATTTTATGCTACAAATGGTTTCTGCTCCTATTTTTAATAGAAAACATTCTTTTTGCTTCCTTCTTTAAACATATACCTATCATAAAATGTGAAAAATTTTATTGCCCCACCACCCTCTACTGCATTTGAGACTTTCTGCATTTTCTTAACATGTGACATACGCCACAATAAATTTTAGGATAATAGAAGTGTCTGCGCAAGTGGCTACATCTGAGTGGCTGCAATTTGAGATTCCTCTTGCTGTTTTGCAAAGAGCACTGAGAGCCCATTGACAAGATGTCTGGGGCGAGGGAGCACATGGCCCCGTGCTCGCTGTCCCACTTTGTCAGACTCATGTTTGAAAAGGAGCAGGGATTCATTGCTCTCCTGCTAGAGTTAGTAGTTATTTGGAGTGGCAGGAAAGGAGCTCTGGAGTCTCCTGCTGTGGGGAAAGCTTCTGACCCCTCTCCAATGAGCTCATGTGAGAAGCAGGCAATAGGAGCTTTCACTCAAAGTGCTTCGAGCCACAGCTAGAACAAGTAAGTAATACTCCAGTAAGGGATAACAGTTTCTACAATGCTGTGCCCTTTTTTGATTGATATGGGCACAGAACAACTGCATTATGGTAACCTTATTCCAATATTGCAGTATTAATTATCTGAAGTTACTGTGCTTGAACCGGTGGAACTGCTTCAAGGCTGAACTCACACAGATGGGCTTCTGCACAGAAGGTTTTAATGGAAAGACCTGTTAGCAGGGAAAATGGGAGAGGGCTTGGATAAGGTATGGCATTCCTCTGCTCTAAATCTCAGTTTAAACTTGCTTGGACATTCAAAAATATCTGATCAAATTTTATATTCATACAGATACTTAAAAGGACTCAAAGATCTACCAGACTGAGTGAGGGTCTTCAGAGCGACTTAAACTGACGTTGTATCCTACTGGACATGTGGATGCAGTGAACTACAGCAAGACAATGAATGCTCTTCTTGTGGCAGAGCACAGTGGAGCTGTGGGACAAGTAGGATCAAGAGGGATTTTTACCAAATGAAAACTTTCATTTGGGAACAGAAGAATATTTTGATCAGTTTTTGCCTCATTTCTTCCCATTAACTGAGCAGAGCTCAGAAATTTCAAGTGAGCCTTAAAATCGCTTGGTTTTGTTGCTTTATTATTTCATAAGTGAAGAAGAGCTTGTATAACCTCCCAAAAGGGCACTTCACACCGCAAGTGCCATATACATTGAGATCAATGGGACTACTCATGTGAGCAGGAGTTTGTAAGATTGGTTCTTTTTTTTGTTGTTGTTTTTTTCAATCTTCTAGAAAATACCAAGACAAATCACATTTCATTATAGGAATATTAGTGTGATCAAGCAAATCCCAGAGTCTTTGAATAATTGCCTTTTATAAATTCAGTGAATGAAATTGTATTTAACTTTGTGAGTTCTTTTCTTCACTGTGTAGCCAGATCAAATTAGAAAATGTGTGCTGTAAATGATTATGGAGTGACACAAGCTATTTACTGAATTATGGAGCTTATATGAAATACATCATGGTATTTTGAGGCAAGTAGACGGAAACTACAAAACAGTATAGGGGGAAATGATGTTGGTAAAATAAAGCATCAGTCCCATGTTATCTCGTGATTAAGGGGTAGGTATATAATTAACATCACCTTTGGAGGTGAACTTTACTTTGGAAACATTTTCTAGTCCTTGCGCCTGCCTAATCACAATTTTTGGAGCTGTTTCAGGCATAAATGGCTTAGTAAATCTTTCTCTCTCCATATATACACATGCCAATTCTATCTAAGTAGACATGAGGTACAATAAAACATGTAGAAAATTGTCTGGCTCAGAGCCTATTCAGATTTTTATTTTACTCTGTGTTCCTCATTTTTCTCCTCTTTACTTTCACTTTTTCACCTTTTCTGGATGCATGTAGAACTGTATCTTTTGAAGGATACATTTAGTTTTAAATGAAAACATTCACCCATTCTAGCTAGTTGAGCATGTACTGAAGTACAACAGCAGAACAGAAGAGTGAAATGCTGAGCAGTTCGTAAGGAAGATTAAAGTAATGATTATTTTGCGTGTCTTCTGGGTCAGATACTGACACAATTCAGAATAATACGTGAATCCTTTAAATTTCTTCCATTTTGTCACACTTGTCTGCCAGATTTTCAATGAAGGTCTACATCTGCTTACTGCTTAGATCTCGTGCTGTTTCTTCTTTTTTTTTTCTTCCTTTTTTTTTTTTTTTTCTAATGAGGGAGGGTGGCTTTTCTAGCTTATCTTTTCTGAAATATTAAAAGAAGTAGAAAATGTATAGTAGAGGGAGACCTGATATTGCTTTTTAAGATTCATTTTCCCCCAAGTGGTCATTATTACAGCAGATCTATTTAAGGCATGGGAGTTTCCATACCTGTGAATAGGTTAAAGTTTTATGGTGCTGCTTTTCACAGCACTTTGAAATGCAACGATCTTTGCCAGGAGCTAGCTAGAGAATTATTTACATATCTCCTTTCCTACCTCAGCTGACCATTCACATGCAAATAGGAGCTTTGACAGCTTCTCCACACATTTATGAAACCCAGTGATCTGTCCATTTTTCAACTCAGAATGAAAGATATGACAATGCCTTAGCATAAAGCCCTGCCAGACTCTAGATTAGTTTCTTACTCTGCAACACTGAATACGAAAAAAGAAGAAAAAAAAAATCAAAAAAACCCACGACCCAACTTTCCTGGTATGGAAAATTTTGGGAGCACATTTGGTCACAAAATAACCATGAATTTCTTAGAGACTTGCTGGGGGACAGTAATTTTACAAACTATTTGCAAGGCAGAGCTGACTTAAGCTCTTGCTTTTTCCTCTCTTGGTCACCCAGGACCCAACAGAATAGCTCAGCCTTTCAAAAAAACTTGATTTTTAGAGTAGGTTCAAATCATTGCACGGCAGACACAGCATTACATGAGGAGGAGAAAATGAGCAGCAGACACTTAAACTGGCCCTGCCTGGTAAACCCCATGTTTGAAGAAACTTGACTTGTACTACTGAGCGCGTGCCCATAGTAAGTACTCACTCGTAAGTGGGTCCCAGAACAGTTCACCTCTGCACAGAACAGGTTCAGGGTCTGGCCCTGCACATGCAAGCAATTGCCTCCTAAATCCTGGTGTCTGAAAGACCTCACCGAGTGGTTCAGCTCAGGACAATATTGTGCTTTCATGGTGATTATCAAAAATCATTGCTATTCTACCCGCTTGCCAGTTGTTATTTCAAAGGAAAACTTATCTTAAGACTTAAGGTCTCCTTTTCTGGTGTGGTTTCAGTGTCTTATAACCAAAAACAACTACACATTTCCCAGTTAAAAAGCTGTATTTCACCTCTCCTCATGTAATTTACATACATTGATCACTTCCATATGTCTGGCATAAGGTAAAATAGTTTATGTGCATAGTAATAGGGGTGAACCCTATTGCAGTGAAACAAAATTCAGTGTTTATCATATTCCTACATGCTGATAAAAAAGTTTGTAAGAGAATGGCATTTATGAGACATGTCATTTGAAAAGCTGTTTGTGGTCTCAGCTATGGAAATTGTGTTCAAAAACTAACAGCTGCATTGCTTGATCTTGTCCTCGGTCCCTTTGGTGCAATGTCAATTAGCACTATCAGTGGTCTAATTCCCTTCTCACATGCATCATTGCAGTCGCAGTCATTTAATGAAGTTACACTTGATTTACAGCAGAATAATTGGTGATAGCTTAAAATTTCTAATATAGAATAATAATACTCATGAGACTTGATACTGCTCTCTCTGAAGACAAATGAGAAAGTTTCTTTACTCCTGTAAACAGAACCCTCTACATCGGTCTCTGTTGGTCCGTTTGCCAGACTTAGCAATTGGATTTAGCTCTTCTAGCACCAGAAAAACTGTCAGAAAATTATGTAGCAAGTGGTCAAATAAGACACTGTAGTCTAACAAGTCAAACTACAGACTTGTGCCTGAAGTTCAGATGTACACCAAAATCACACAAATTCTTGTATTTGCTCTGCATTTCTTAACTAATGGCATGAAAACCACTACTTTATTACGGAAAAATAATGTTATTCAAAACAACCATTACATCATGTAAGTGGCATGAGGAAGTATAAAAGCAAAGAAAAAAAATTCCTTGAGTTAATTCACTGAAGGTAACATTTAAATGCTGCATTTAAGGTATGTGGAATACATGAAGAACCAATTTTATTTTCACACAAGTCAGGCTGATGCGAGGAACAGGTGCTTTCTTACTTATTTTAGGAATGAGGATGTGAATTTTACAGAGATGCAGAATTCCACTTCTGAATTTATTATAGCAGTTAATCCTCATTATTAGGTTTGAACTATGGCTGTCAAGCAACAGTTTTCCAGTGAGTGAGTCACAAATGATAGGCAATTAGGACTGACTGAACTGATTACTGAATATTTCCCCAAGTGGTTGAGAAAGTCTAGCCTCATCCTGGAGAAGGTTGGGAAGCATTTTGGGTATGGAAAGTCAGAAAAAGGGCTATGTGAAAGAAGAAATAAAGCATTTGTCCTCAGAATCTGTTGGGAAGGGAAGCACATACCCTTGTAAGGGCAGAGGAGTATTAAACATCAGTAGCCTGGTAAGGTATGTTCAGACTAGGTGGAAAGAAGACAAAGTGCCCAAAGTGAGGCATTTAATTTTGTCTGATAAGTGCAAGAAAAAATGTACACTTTTTAACTCCCTCCTAATTTTAAATTATGATTATCAGAAAAAAGAAAGAAACCTAGCTTAAATGCAGAGAAATAGACCAGGATCTTGCAAGCACTCACATACCTTTGATAAACAATATTGCAAAGATTAAGCACAAAGGCTCTTCTTCTCCAGAGTCATCTGTAATCACCTTCACAGTGTATTTAGTGTGAAATAGAGGCGGATACTACAAAAAAACATTGTGAAGGCTTCCTGTATAGAACCGCAATATCTAAATTGAATTAAATTAGATATGCTTTCTGGATAATTGGCATGTGTTTCATGTCACAGGAGTACACAGCTGTGAATATGATTATTATAATCACTTTAAAGTACCTGTAAGGCCTTTGTATGTTGATCAAAAATAAGTTCTGACTGAACTTTGAATATAAACATTAATGGGATTATTCTGAGAGTCGGATACAGCTCTGAATAAGCATGGCAAGTCTTTGACCTCAAGCAATTCCTCATGAGATTACTTAATACCACTTTACAGGTGAAGAAGCTGACACAGAAGAGCCAAAGAATTAATAGGATTTCACATTTATGGTACTTTCTTTGATTCCCATTACAGTACAGATTTCCTGTGTATCATCAGCTGTGGTGCTGGGTTTCTGTTAACCTCCAACCTCCGTTGGTAGGTGAAGATAACAAAACTTTCCTAATTTGCGTGACAGTTGTCCAGTACAGAGTGTGAGTTCCAGTGGGGGTTAACAGAATGATGAAAGACACAAAACTGTAAAAGGATGCCACAAAAGAAAGTAGAATACCCAGTAGATTACAGTTCCATCACAGATGGGGAAAAAGATCTGAAAAGGTAGAAGTAGAAATTTAAGCTTATCTTGATCTCAATACTCCAGGCTGCAGAGAAAAACAAAATTTTCAACGTAGAGTATTTATTATTACTTTATTTCATAACACCCCTTTAAGAAGAGCTATGAAGAGATCTTGCTTGCCTAATTGTTGGAGGTCAGTTTTTATGGCTAGAGTACAAATGACAGGATACGTATTTAGAGCAGCAATATGGACAGAGGTTTACCATAATGATAACCACACAGCCAAAAACCTGCAAATACTGTTTCGCTAATGTTTAGGTCATTTCAGAGAAGTCTCAACTAGAAAATATTTTAAACTCTTTGAAAATGTTATCGTACCCTCCCATACATCTGAATATATGCTTGGCCTTGGGGATGGACTCATCACATCTTGGAAGAGCAGCAATTTAGAAATAAAGCAATTTTCGGACTACGCAATTTGCAAGTAGTTCAAGAATGTATTTGTGTTGTTATCTACAAGGCCATCAGAGCAAGAAGTTTCATCTTCTGTAGTAGAAGGCAATATGAGGAAAAATTACACAATCTGGAAGATAAAGTTTTCTCTCCCAGATCCCCAGACATCGTTTCTGCTATCCGTTCTATCACTCGAGAGGAACTGGCATTTACCACATAGGCCTTGCAGAATGGTGACCTTGTACAGGACCTAGTGTGATGGAGATGAGACCAAGCTGACCTCCAGATACTACGGAGCAACACTCATCATCACTGGTACGACCCTTGTGTTTTTAGAAAAATAGCTTCATCAGGACTCAGAAGCATTTCAGATTATACATTCGTGCAAAAGTAGAAAATTTGCACTGGGAAATCCATGAAGGAAGTAAAAGTAATATTAAGACCCTGAAATCTCCTCTTCATCTCAAGAGACTTCACTCTACACCTTGGCCAGGCCTAGGATCTGTGTCTAGCAAAGGATAGCTACTGCCATTCCAGTGTCAGCTGGTGATGAAAGCTGTGCCCTGCACTCTCTGTAGCTCTTTTGGATGCTTGTGAGCTGTATTTATCGTCTGTTGCTTCTAGAAAAGGCCACCAACCCCTCCCCCTTGAAAGGCAGCTCTAAATCCTTTAAATTATCTCACAGAGCTTTTTTTGTGTCCTTTTCTCACACAGGGCTGGAATTTCAAAAGGAGCCAAGAGGGGCCGTCAGAACCAACATGAGCTTTGCTTCATTAGAGTGGAGAGTAAAGGAGAGCTTTCTTTTTCCTCCTTCCACAAGTTAGATGAAAGCAAATAACTACTTCATTCCTCAGATTGTTCCCCGCAAGATCCAACTTCGCACGAAAATATTTATAAGAGATGAGAATTTTATTTGACTGCTCACTTCTAAAGTTTCTGAAACATCCAGCTGGAGAGATAAGCAGGCGGCCCAACAAATGTCAAACAACTTTAAAACATTAAAAGAATGGCAAAAAACTTCTGACTTTACTGCGTTTAGCTATCAAACAGCAAAGGATGAAAACTAGATGTGACACAAAGTAGACTAGTGCTCACACGTTTCAGGGATTGCTGTAGATGTGTCTAGCTCAAGGGGAACATGTAATCCCCCACATGAGAAAAGAATCCCCCAAACTGTAAGTTTATTTAGAATATTTAGAAATGAACCTAAATTAGGTTTCATCCTGCTCTCACTATTGAAGTAGTCCAGCTGAAAAAGGTGAGAATCAGGGTCAAGGCACTTGTCCTCTCAGTTGGACATAGCATATATATTTTTATTTGCAAACTCTCCTATATGAAACTGGGTCTTGAAAACATTTTTCTTTTAAAGTGTAGAAGCATTCAGAAAGTAACAGAGCTGGTCAGGGGACAGCTTATTGAAAGCTCCAAATGATTAAGCTATTAAATTAGCAAAGCTCTGAGCCGCAGACAGGCACTTCCAGCATGTGTCATTGGATTTGGGATGAGCTTATTAAGGAGGAAAGACATGGGAAATGTGAGATGTAAGTTAGGTGATTGTTTTAAGAATAAGAAGAATGTAGCGGTACTGTGTATTTCTTGCTATGAGGGAGAGTTTGATGCAAATTTAGATAAGAGTCACAGGTGACCTCAAGATCACAGATACTGCAGGCATACAGAAGTTTAATCAGTTGGATTTTTACACACCTTTAAATATTCATTTAAGCAGAAACAGTTTCTTAAATTAGGATGCTTTGGATCAGAATACAGCCTAAGTTCTTCCATAGCATTTAATTGGTACCTTCTTTTGATACCTTCCCAGAAAGAAAGAAACTAAATGAATGAACAAGCAGCTTAATTCCTTTTACAGTCACTGAAAAGCGATGAGCACCCTTAAAGTCTCATTCAGCCTGCCTAACCCAAGATTAGCTCTCTGGAGATACCTCACCATCCACTGACAGTGAAAAGAGCCTAATGTGGCTGACTATGTCAGTCAGAGGAAGAGAAAGACACCACAGAGAACCTCCTGTGGTGCAGGAGAAAGGCTACAGTGCTCTTAAGATTTCTGATGCTCTCAACAGCTGCGGCCATCCTTTTCTCTCTTGTACATCAGAGCACTATCCCACTTGGAAAAAAATAGGGAAAGTCAAGTAAATGTACTATCCCCACAGTTATTCTCACCATCCACAGCTGTTACTGGAAGCGAGCAGCTAACCTATATGAAGACTGTATGTGGGAGGACCGTGAACTTGCAGACATTC
Source organism: Calidris pugnax (assembly GCF_001431845.1). Taxonomy (NCBI): domain Eukaryota; kingdom Metazoa; phylum Chordata; class Aves; order Charadriiformes; family Scolopacidae; genus Calidris; species Calidris pugnax. The sequence continues at coordinate 49,846,241 of NW_015094506.1, forward strand.
CTGAAGGGAGCTTTAATCCTGCAAAGGAAGGAATTCGCTGAATCGCCCACCAGCACCAGCAAAACACCAGCAGCAACTTTCACATTTAACCTTAATTAACAACAGGACCAGGACAAGCTACAGAACTTCCATTTAAAATTTTGACATAGAGCTGCCAGGGTCCACCCCACACATTTGCTTAAAAATAAGCTTGTGGGAGCCTGAAGACAATTTTACCCTTTTTTAGCTTTCAAACAACTGGAAAATGTCACAACCATTGACACCACTTAGAAGGATTTGTTTTCTTCTCAGTCACTTAGGCACTGCCTCAGGTGAAGATCTGATTTTGCTTCAGATTGAACTCGGGTCAACTCAGGCTTCAGATGATGTGGAAAACACTTGAAATATTGGAGCAACTTTGTCTTGCTTGTACTTCCATTGCAGCGTTGCAGGTATGCACATGAGAGAAAAAGCCTGCAGGCCAGAGGAAGTAAATAAAAAAGATGTCTCTCTAATAGCAGCTGTGGGCATTAAAGGCCATATGCAGAATCAGTGATTAGGCAAACCAAAAACATATTAAAAGGATCAGAGCATTGCAATGCATTAAATAAAAACTAAAAAACACTTCCAAGCAAAACGAGTGAGTTAAAAATACAAATCACTCAGTGATTTCTTCTCAGGTGGAACTTCTTGTAAATGCTTTCTCTATATGCAGATGTACACCCAGGAGAGATTATCATAAATAACCCGTTTACATTGTAGCAACCTGCAAAGACTGGGTTTCTTATTTTAAATATTGTTTTGCTAAACCTCCTGGAATAAATACACACCTGAATAAACCCTGAGCAAACAGATAGGTACTTCAGTCCTGATCAAAAAACTTCAAGCACAGAAGTAAATTTTAAGGTAGACTTCACATATCAGTAGGACCACTGAGCTCAGTGAAACTATGGATGTTTAAATTCCTCGCTAGGTCAGAGTTCTTAAGATGCTGTAACAAAGAGCAGGGGTAAGTGCTGCACACCTTGTCCACAGCAAATGAGTAGAGTTTCCATTGCTGTCAATACGGCACCTTCCATGAATAATTCAGTCATTTGCAAACCGTACAGCACAAATAATTATAGAGAACTCCAGCTTCTCAGAAAAGGGAGGCTCTGTAATTCAGAAACCACTTTTTCCACTGGAATTAAATGGGAAAGTTGGAAACACAAAATGAACATGTTGGGCTAGGTTTTCACCCTCCTTGTTCCAATTACACTGCATGTCTCAGGCCCTAATTAGCTAGCTGAAAATTTCCCTATATAGGCAAGATCTGAGCTCAGGCACCTCCTTCATCAGCTTCTCCCTCCTGTCAGCCTCTGGGTCATGTCAGAGGCAGGAAGGGTAGTCCTACCATCTCCCCTGACAGTTCTCAGGTCTTGTGAAGTCCCCACTCAACCAACATTAGAAAGACCAACACGTGGATCCTCTCTGAAAGACTTACCATTTCAGGGTGAAAAAAAAAAGGCTGAAGAAGCTGTGGCTGCGTCTGCCACCTTCACTGCCTTCCAGCTTCCTGCACTGACTGAGCACCAAAGCCATGCAGAAATGCTGTTGGGGATGGTGGAAGCTGAAGAATGGTACAAGCCCATGCCTAGACCGCAAATGTCACCAGTTTGCCTTCTTTCACTGTCTAAGCCTGGGCTGCCCTTCTCTCCTTTTCAGGCATGTTAGAAAAACTTTTCCCTCAGACAGAACTCTTACAACATAGTTTAAGCAAAAGTTTTTTTAAGTAGATACCTTGAAACCTGAGACAAACTCTAATACTGGTCCCAACTCAAGAAAGACAGGCTTCCTTGCCAATATTTCTCTCCTCATTTCCTTCTACCACTTTGTCCTGCTTTCCCAATATTTGTGGAGGTATTGGATTGTGAGTTATAGAGTTTGATGGAAAGGAAAAACCACAATCAAACCCACCAGCAGGTCATCAACTACAACCAGACTGGGTCAACAAACTACAAACCAGGTATCATATTTATACTAGCGTACATACAGGTAATTCAGTGCGGTGTCATTCCTCCCCGGTCACGGCATGTGGGACTGATTGAAATGGACAGAAGTTTTGCCATTGCTTTCACTAGGGCCAGCTTTTCATCTGTATAAAAATCTGTCCTATAAAACTGCAAATCAATTGCACATCAAGGATGGAGTAGTTCTCACTATCACTGCAACTTTAAACAAAACGCTTATTTTTAATATGGCTTGAATTGGAGCCAGGGAGTAATAGAGCTAAATCTGTGTGCAATGCTTTTCCAGTTACTTATTCTCAAGTAATATGTATCCAATTGAGCAACAATAACAAAGAAGAACCACACATGTACTCTTACAAAACATAGTTACAGCATTTAGTAATTTTCAATAGACAAATAGGATGCGACAGATGGGTTTGAGAAAGTTGGGTTCACAAGAATTACTCATGTGGAGACAAAAATTGGGGTTGCCTTAGGAAAAAAAACAGTAAATCAAGGAATTTTTAATGGAAAATCTTTCTTTCTCTGGGCTTAGATGTTTATATGTAAAGGTTACTGTAGCTGGTTCCATCTCTGTTTGTGACGTTACCTCCCCACACAGGGGACAGCAAAAGAAAATGGGAAACAATAAACGATACAAGAAATCCATCTGGAGTTAAGGCTGTATTTATTGTTTTAAACTTTGCACACTCAACTTGATCACCATCGTTCTGAGAACTCTGTGCTCAAAAGAAGTTTCCTGAACAGAACCTGTGACCTAGTGACACAATATAGAGACTTACAACTGACACTGAAATTGAAGCCAATGAGATTAAAAAAAAAAAACAAAAAAAAACCCAACAAAAAGCCAACAACAAAGCCCCCTACATTCTTTAAGAAAAGATTCCTTTACTTTTGATATATCAACAATGACATTTCTTGTTACTTTGCAATAAGGACACAAAGTCTTTGAAGGACACAAAAAGAACAGCTCAGAGGTTGAAGGGCTCAACTGAGCTTTCAGTTTTATGGCTGGTTTTACCGCATTTAGGCTAGGATCCAGAACTTACCGACTTCAACAAACTTCAGATCAGGCTTTTAATCATATTAATTCCCCTTGACTGGAATGAGGAGATAAATATCATCTGTGCAAAACCTTTCCAATCCATGCACTAAGATGAAAATGCTTGGAAGCTTTAAAATGTATGGAGCAAAACCCTGATGCTACCGAATGGGAGTTTCACCACAGATTTCAGCTGGACAAGGATTTCCCTAGTGCTCGCCTCAAATTTCCTTCCTTTAATATGCCACCAAAATCAAGGTGATATAAACCAAATAACCAGAACTCTGTTTTACAATAAACAGAAAGAACCTTTTCAGACCGCAGATGTGGCCTTAATATATGCATTTATACACTTTCTCTTCCTCTTCCTACCCGTAACATGCCCCGTAGGATACTTCTAATCTTCTGCAAGGCTGAGTGACAAGAAGTTAAGAGGAAGCAAGAATGGGAGTTCACTGAAACTTCTGTCCAGCAACCTGGGAAATGGCAGAGCTAATACTGGACCTTTGAAAACAAGTGACCATAGGAAATCAAGGTTGGCAGGGATTTAACCCTTCATGACTCATTTTGCTAACTTTTAAAGCAAACGCCTGAGCTTTTTAACCATGTTTGACATCTAATTAGTTGAGAAAAACAAGAAGTTAAAATACATCCTCGCTTTTCTTTAGAAATAAAGGACTGACAATTAGCTCCAAGGTATTTGTTTAGGCAAAAAAACAAGCGTGCATGTCAAAAGAAAGCACAGTGACAGCCACTGAAAACAGAAGTCACTTGGGTCATTCTTTTCACCTTGAGTATTTTTTTTTCAATATCATAAGTTTATTTTAGTCAGCCACAACTCTTTGTGGAGCAGCAGAATGAGTAAGTAACTAGGTATCTTCTTTTCCTGATTGCTGGCAGTTTCAATAGAGATGAATCACGTAGTATCACACAGTCATATAGCGGTGAGGTATACCCTGAGAGATACAGATTGGCACGTAAGGTATTCACTCAGTGCCTAAAAGACACATTTTCAATACCTACAGCTCTTAAGGCTGTTCCTACGCAAGGTGTTAACATTGATCTGTGCATAGAGTACTGTGCTGGAAGCAAAATTTGTCTGGAAAAGCACCAGCTGATAAGGCTTCGTTTTCCCTGGCTACTAACGATATCTCCATACTTGGGGATCAACGCAGCGGCGCAGGCAACATGCTCCTCTTGACCTGGCCAAGCATTTACACCACTACTTAACATTAAGCATGTGAGCAGTCTGATCCGATTTTTAGGGTTACACATGTTTTAAGTCAAATATGTGATTAAGTATACATATGAATCAAAGGCCAGAGTGTGAATTCCTGTAGGTCTTCAGACTTTAACTTGCTTTGAATTAACTACGCATTTACTTTATTTCCTAGATAGGAAATCGGGTTGCTCAGCATTTGAAGTAATTTTCTTTTTACAGTGATCTGCCAATTATGAAAACACTTTCAGTGTTCCTTTTAGTTTCCTGTTTTGCTCATATAGGGTTGACAGTATATTAAAATTTGTTGTATGATGTACATGAAAAACGTGAAAATGAGACCCTTTCTCTCTGCAAGAGAAGAACTAGAGAACAACCAATCAGCAGAGTAGCAAAATGTTGCTAAACTGTATATGGCTACAGTACCAGTGAGGTGAAAAAAAAAAAAAAACAAAAAAAAATGGAAAAAGAAAATCCCTATCAGAACATTTGGTCATCCTTTGAAACCAGTTTGTGTGAATTTAGTCAGTGTGAGCAGGGGTAGCATACTTGAGCCACCAACAAACATTAAAAGGGTAAAAAATAATAAACAATAATTAATTAGCCATTAAACCCCTTTACACGATATTTTTACAGCATTTATGCTTCTATATAATAATCTGAGTTTCAGTATGATTGTGAAAGTTTGGAAGCAATTGAGTTTCTTAATGAGTTTTTTGACATGACATGTAGTTATGGTAGAAGCTTTCTTCAAACTCCATTATTCAAAATAATCAATTTTCTCTTAAATGTAAATGGCTTCTCTTATGAAAACCAAATGAACAGATTCTGAACCCCTTAAACTGTCCTTTCCATATATATCTTTTCATGTATAAACACACACAAATATGCATATATGTGGTTTTAATAAATCCCTGCACATGCTTTTATTTCATACAGTGCATCCAAGTTTTGCAGGTGTTTAATTTTTTTCCCCCCTCATCTGGAGTGCGAAAGTGACGTCTGCCTTGTATCAGGGAGGACTTTTCCCCCTCTCGTTTGCAGCACGAGAAAGATGAAAAAAAAATATTGGAGAACATATTTCTACTGGCAAAGAGACTTATTGACACTATACTGTAAACTGAGATTGACATCTATGACCAGGCATGCACACACATGTTCTCTTTTTTTGCCACTGTGGAAGCAGTGTGTTACTTTTCCTCCCTTCTTTCAGAACCGTAGCTGCTGCTCCTTCTCTCACCTTCAGTAATCTGAGAATTATGAGGAGGCAGCTCTTCAGAGAGAAAGGTATATGCACATAGATATATAGATCTCCTTTTTAGAAATAACACTCTACAGCTCTTACATTTTAAACTTCTTTCCTAGTTGCACATTCTCCAGATTCGGTGAATTCTTCTGCAAATGTACTTGGAGAGGAACTATGCTGATAAAGACAAGACTGCCTACTTCAGAGCCCTCCTGTAATACTGGCAGTATTAACCAAAAGTTAATTACTGACAATTGCACTGTGAGTGGCATTACACCATTTCAAACGTAGAACGTAATCTCACAGCTCTCTTTCTCCAGTTACACCTTCCCTGTGATCTCTAATGAAATGCATCAGACTCCACTGAAAACAGTCTCAGCTCAAAGAAATTGCACGGCATTAAACATCCATAGGCAGTATTTTCTAGTGCATAACAGTCCTTTCCTCCTTTTCTGGACTGATCTGTTTCTTCCAGTTTATAGTTTCTTGGCAAACCCACCATCTACTGCTTATGTTAGGCATCTGATTGTCAGATTTGTACAAACTGAATATTCATGACTTGAAAATTAACCACTTCATGCCTAAAAAAAAGGAAAATATAAATCTTCATCTATTCCGTGTTGTTTGAAACAGATCTGGTATGGTGGCTGCACTCCATGCCCAGCCCGGGAGAGATGAGCTGGGTGGCCAAACACGTCTCACCGTTTGAAAGAGTAAAGTCCGATGAAATGGGCACAAGACTGAAAAATTACTCTTCCACGGATCAGCACGATCCGGAGCCCTTGTCTGCAAATGCAACTAACTCTTCTTTGTCTGTGTTTAAACTGCGTGGTACCAACCGCAGCGCGGAGTGGCTTCTTTTTAAGTAATTTTTTATTTTTATTTATTTATTTTATTTTTTCAGAAATTTCTCCTAATGTCAATTTCCCCTTGGAAAGATAAGGCAAAGCAGCCCGGGGAGGTGGGGAAGGGGAAGGGAGCGACGGGGCAAGGAGGAGAGGTTTGGAGGCAAAGCGAGAACGAGGGGAGAGAACAACAGACTTACCTTTATAGGATAATTTGAGCCTCGGCACGTTATTCTTCACATGCTGGCAGTTGACTCTTCCTGCTAGTAATACTCCCAAGGAAAGCAAGGCAATCCCCCTGAGCCAGCCCATGCTGCAGCAGCCACTGTAGGGTCCCTGCCAGCCGGAGCCGCGGCGCTCCCCGTCCTGCCGGGCGCCGCCGGGGGAACTTCAGGCAACCTGGGGAGCGGAGGTAACAGGTGATGGGGGTGGGAGGTCATAATCTGAGTTAGGGTATAAAGAAATATTTAGTTAAGGGAAAAGGTAATAAGCCAGTCTTCAGGGTCTGGTTTCATTTCTGAGCGAAAGCCTCAGTAGAGCAAGATGACTTTTCAGGTTGCTCCATACAGTTCTCTATTAAACTACTCCCTGCTCCACCCACTCCCACCACACAAAAAAAAAATAAAAAGGAAAAAAAAAATAAAGAAAGGGAAAAAAGAAACACATCGCGGCAGAGATTAGAGGAGAGAAAAACAGAAACCTCCACCGAGCTTGAGAAAGGCACGGAGCTATACATTTCATGTCACTGGGCTTGGATTTTGGTGTTTTAGGGTGTTTTTTTTTTGTTTGGTTTTTTTTGGTTTTTTTAGGGTGTTTTTTTTTGTTTGGTTTTTTTTGGTTTTTTTTTTTTTCCATAATTTCATTTTACATTTCTCATTAAAAGATGTACGCCCCCTTTAAATACAACAACAACAGCACAACAACAACCCCCAGTGTTGTTAACCCCCACAAATAACATCTCCTGCCATTAAGGTAATCCTCTTCGGGTTGCTCCCAGTTAAAAAAAAAACAAAAACCACACAAGTAACGAAGTCTGCCATCAGCGCAAGTTTACCACCGAAGCTTTTAAAGCCTTGTTAGGGAAGGTTGCTGTAACCCTCCCGCCCTCCGCACCTCCTGCGCTGCTCCAATTCAGCGAAAGAAATTCCTAGTAAAGCCCACTTCAACAATCAGTTCAAGACATGTACAGGTCTGGAGGGGCTTATAAATTACTCTGGAGTATTCTCTGAAGTGTTCTTGTAAGTTAAACACGTTCCAAACCTTCCAATTTCTGGGACTGTGTGATTATTACAATCTTCTGGTTTTATGCAATGAAACTAGATAATGATTTCTGTTTGTTTGTTTAAACAAAAGGACACACAAAATCCCCAGAGGTGTTCTAAATGTTAAGAAGCTGTAAATACAAACGTATAAGCAAACTTAAGCTCACCCCTCCCACACATCTGAACAACCCCCTTCTAGTGAGTGACAGTTTGTTACACTTCCCATGCTGTGCTGAATATCAATTTAATGTGCATTTTGGAATGTAACATCTTACACAGGTCTGTACCCTGTATTACATTCCTAATGCAATATTGACAGAAACGCTGGCAATTGACCTTCACAAAACATTGGCATCATCAAAGAAGTGTGATGACCCCTCTTCATTTTGTTCTATACTCTTCTAGAAAAAGGAGTTTCTGAGTGCTTTGTGGTGACAGAGTTGACAGTATTTCAGTGAGATCTTTTCCTTCCTTTTACCATTATTTACTGCAGGTTAAAACCCAGTTGTCTAGTCCAACTGGTGATGACAACAATACACTTTGAATTTCAGAGAACACAGCATCTCTTTTTTGTGTTCAGACCTAGCTACTAAACCATTATCTAGGAAATAGTCTTAACTTTGAAACTGAAGTTCATGGTTGAAAATGCTGGTGTCAGTGTGGTTCTAATTAAAATCTGAAGACTTGTGCAGAACAAGGCTTGATGTTATGGTAAAGCAAGGGCTACAATTCTGTCATTGCTGCTTTCATTGCTTAATGTTCACACACCAGTGGAAAAGAAGGGGCTTTTCCCCTCTCCTCTTTAACAAATTCTTCTGCTTCCTGAGCTTAATTCATTAATCCCGTGGCATTGTATCTGCCAGATTCAGCAATTCTATTGATCAGCAGCATTGTTAAGAAAATAAAATCCAAAAATAATGTTGATTTTGGTCATTCCCACACTTGTTATCCTGAGCATTTTCATGCTCCAGGCAGTGGATTAGAGCTCGCAAATGACAAGAGACGCCTGTCTGTTTTCCATGGATTACTTGCTAGACATTCACTCTGCAAAGGAATTCATGTCACTTTGAGATTATTTGGAGAATTGGCCTAATGAATTATCCTTTTGAATTGAGCAAACAATTAGAAACAACACACAAAAGATGCACCATATTCAGGACTTTAGAAAGCACATCATTTTACAATGATGTTGTTACACTCAATTTACTTCTAGTTGCATAAAGAAGGCACGACTTCTTTTTTTTTTTTTCTTATAAGAAAAAGAGAGTACAAAGCTAAAATGCTATCTTTGTAATGTGGAATGAATGTCTAACGGTCCAGACTATTTTTCAGCAACCAAATAAATAAATCATGGCCCCCAGTCAATATATATTTTGCCCAGAAAACATATGGATCAGATACGAGTGCTAACTTTTCCAAGATTGCATTTTAAGAGATAAAATACAGCATCATTTTAGGAGAGATGAAAGAGACTATCTTTTTGCATCCTTCATGTGAGACACCACTCAGGTTTTACCTTCCTCTGTGGGACATGCCAGTCTAAAGGCACAGAGACGGGTAGAAACTGATCCTGTGGGTCCTCCTCCTGCTATTTAGCTCTAAGTAGTGCTAATCAGCTAGTCAGGATAGCATATGCTACACCCCCTTATATGGCGAGGGGCAATGGCAGCACTTCAGTGGTGCTTGAAGAGGCTTTGTGTCTCAAAGACACCCATTGCCATATGTTGCTTTTGCCAAGGAGAAACTGGGCTCTGCTTGGAAGGAATGATTTGGCCAATGCTCCTACGGCAAGTGCCAGAAACGTCAACTCTGGGAATTTAGGGTGGGCAACAACTCACTTTCAAATGACAATCTATTCGCCTTTTTTCCCCCCCCCCTCTTTGGTCTTTTGATAGAGATCTAGCTGCTCAGTTTAGAAAGAGGGGGAAAGTAAAATCCAAACACTCCTCACTTTTTCAAATGAATTCCTCCTGAAGAAAAGAAGACCACAGTTAGTAGCTCAATTAATTATTCCATTATTGCTCAGCAAGTTCAAAAGGAACAACAGTTCTTCTGCATCATTTCCCATATTTGTTGCAGATTTTATTTTTATTTTCTGTAACGGCATTTATATGACATTCTATATAGTGTTTTACATCTTAAAACCCAGACAAGCACTTGTGGGCTCTGTTTAACATTTCTGGTCTCATGCTGTGTGGCATTATGATTTGGAGTTTTTTTATACCGCCTTTCAATATGTGCACCAACTTCACATTGATAGATCACACAAAAAGTTATACTTGGATGTGCGTGGACTTTCACTGTTGACCATCCATGCAGAGTTACTCTTTCAGTCACTTACACGTTGGCATCATTTGGTGTTTCTCATTACTCAGAAATAGTATTACTTGACTCGTGATTACTTCAAATCTTCTTGCTGCTGCTGTGATTTTTATACTTAGCAGCTCTTGAAAGCTTAACTGCTCTAAGAAAGTCTTTAGTGTGCTTTAAAAATGTACTTATGTACAGAATCGTTTCCTGTGTTTTAGATGAGTCATTACTTGTTTATATTGATGTGATCGGGTCCTTCTCAGAACTACACCGGAATTACCAGGATCTGTTTTTGATATGCAGTACTAATCCAGCCATTTTTGAGGGAAAGATTTCTTTGGTTGAGTGTGCAATTTCTGGTTAAAATCAGAGAACAAAAACCCTCTCAGACTGTATCTGATTGCTAAAAACCTCCCTAGAGAACACACTCCTGTAGGAAATGTGAAATCTTAGCTCAGAGACGCTCCCTGCTATTTTCTTCCGTAGCAGGTGAGTTGCTTGATAAGCAGAATATTTACAATTCTGCAAAGGGTCCTTTTGAAATTGCTCCAGTTGTATACATAATGATACGTGTAACGTGCATTAGAATAACTGAATCATTATTAGCCCAAAAGGAGGATCATTCTAGAGCCCAATTATAGGTGTGTTTGTCATGTGGTGTGTGAGAAACCCAGGATGCAGTTTCACAACACATCGACTTCAGAAGCAAAATCCCATTTAAGAAGATCCAGACATCAGCTACTGCATTTCGCTTTTATGTCACAGACTGCCACTCTCTTACTTGGGACGCTACAAACTTTTTGTCGGGTCATACTAGAAACATGATGGAAAAGAATGTTTAAAAATAGTCCTTGTGGGGATATGAAAAGAGTTGGTTTTCATGCAGATGCAGCGTATGCACCAGCTAACGGAGCAGAGAGAATTGTGAACTGGCATTGGGGGAAAGCAGCAATGCAGAGGAACTTGGGATGTTGGCCTCACTTCTGGAGGCAACATGTTATGAAGGTCTATCTCTAGGTTCCAAGAATCTCAACCTAGAGTCTGTTTGACCCAGTTGTTCTTCTGTCTTTTTTTTATGGAAGGAAAAACAAAAAAAAAAGAAACCTATAAAAAAAAAAAGGCCTATACAGTGAAGGAAAATGTTTCTGATTTCCAGACCTGCTGAGCTGTATATCGGCTATTATTTTTACAGTGTTGATGATTATCACATTAGCTCAAGAGGTTATAAATAGTTGCTTCCACCTGGATTTTAAGGGATTTAAAATTTTGTGGAGTAGCACTTCTTAAGTTCTGAAGCAATCACAGTACGAAGTTACTTAAAGATGTATCAGCAAAAAGGAGTTGAAGGTGTGGAGTTTAACATCTTATCAAGCTGGAGTTGGCAAAATCACAGGCTTGCATCTAAATCTGGAAATATTCTTGCTGTTGGAAGTCTAGACATGTCTTTCCCCAGTGCTCCCTTGGGCTATGTTGCATTTGGTAGCCTTATTTGAATCTCCCGAATCTATACAAATCCATAACATTTCTTATTATTGCATGTGATCGGGTTGCTAACCACACCAGTTAGTATCTGCGTTCTCTCAATCACACTGCATCTTACCATCTTGTCACAATCAGCTTTTCCTTCATTTCTCAGGACTAATGAGACTGTACTATATGTGATGCTTGTACTTTTGGCAGCATAATGGGATCTGTATCAGTATGATGTGTTTTATTCACAATGCTTTCAGGTCTATTAAACACCTCATCAAATTCTTCAAAAATATTCTTTGCATCCTGTTCTGTAGACAGGTTATAAGCCTGTCTGAACAGCAGCATTTTCAGATAGCTCTTCAAACGTAAACAAACCTTTTCTATTCTCTTGGCCTCTGCTGCCTAAAGTTCATCTCATACACAAATGTATGGCAACCGTGACACCCAGACCCATGGTAAGAAAGAAACCCACCTTAATAACTCAGTGCCAGGCATGTGATAGTGATAAAAATTATGAAAAGCTTATTTTCCCCAACTCCTAGTATGGGCCAGTAGCTTCTGTTTCCAATGGATTAGCTCTGGGGTAGTCATCCAAATTGAACAAAACTTCCAAGTCTATTAACTTTCAAATATAGAAACTTCCATCCCTCTGATTGCTTATGTTTATTGGCTGTTGGGCCTTCATTGAGGAAATACTGGCAAGGACATATGTTTTTTTACAGGAGATGAGGGAAATGCAAAGAAATATTTCATGTTCTAATTCTTCAGAGAAAAGCCAATTTAAGAAAAATCATTATAAAAGGGAAAACAAAACAACAGCAGCCATGAAACTTTTGGCTCCTTAAATTCTATTCCAGGCCTGACACTTTTAACTCTGTTGAGGGATATCTAACTAAGCCGGAAGGTCTCCTCCCAAATGGCCAGCTGCAGAATGACTTACTCTTCTAGCCTGAGAGATTTGATGGTTGATGGATCTCCGAAAAGGCAGATAGTAAACCAGTCCTGTCCTTTCCCCACTGCTGGCTGAAGAGCAGCTTGCAAGGTGTATTACATACAAATGCATTATACATTCAGTTATTTCAGCATTCAAATCCAATTTCAGCTTTTATCACCCATACTTTTTTTCAAATTGAAACAACTGACAATACGTAAAACATTTTCTTGCAGAAATCCCAAGGAAATGCTACAACTCAGAAAAATAAGACATAGATCAATATCAAAATATGGCTTTCAGGATTTCCTACTTGTCTTTGAAAGTCCCCTGATGGTCTGATTTGCATCTTTAGACTGCTGTATACCTTTTGAGGTCTGATCTCAAGAGGCTTAGGGCCACACACTAAGACATTAACACGACGTGAAATTGATCCTGAGTTTTTGACGTACTGTGCCAACAGTCCCATCTCTACCTCTTCATTTGTCATAGTATGCAAGTCATTCTTGTCAGCCCTAAAAGTCCCTCCTTATCACTCCGTATACAGAAAATCCCCACATCTATTGTATCTGGGATCCATCATGGCCAACCTTTTGGCCCTGTAATTTTGCTTAGTAACCTTTACTGCCAACTGTCAAAGACTTGAAAGACACAGCACTATCTTGTGTGCCACCAATTCATCACAGGCTTTTAAATAGTCCAGGTGAACTGCAGCAAACCACAAACCGAAAGCGTATGCAACATCTGCTACAATCATTGTTCGTTTCTGGACCTTTCTTCTTTTCTCTCTGTGTTTTTTTTTTTTTTTGGTTGGGGGGTTTTTTTTTTTTTTTTTTTTTTTTGGTGGGGGGTTTTTTTTTTTTTTTTTTTTGTGGTTGGACTCGATGATCTCAGAGGTCCCTTCCGACCACTAAGATTCTGTGATTCTGTGATTCCACGGGCACCCCAAAACCTCACGGGGATTTATTACCCATGGGGGGAGAGGAGCTCGTTTGTGTCTGGGTTGGATTTTCGGGCTGGAGTGGTGAGAGGGAGCTTGGACTCGCTGTAGCGATGCCCACGTTACCGGCTCGCAGCACCCTCCCAGCAACTAAA
>NW_015094506.1:49859790-50048085 GCF_001431845.1 Calidris pugnax
GTATGCAACATCTGCTACAATCATTGTTCGTTTCTGGACCTTTCTTCTTTTCTCTTCTGGTTTTTTTTTTTTTTGGTTGGTGGGTTGTTTTTTTTTTTTCCTTCTTGTGATGAGTGGTTCATTAGTATATGACAAAAATATAAGACCAACAGAACCGTAACCATCTTCATACATCTGCCCTATTTGACTTTCTAGGCTGAAAAAACTTTTTAATGAGGATGTTTCTTTCATAGAAAAATTTTAAGTCTGTATACAGAGCCTGTGGGTGCAAATTGTCTTTGGAAGTCAAACAATATCATGCAAAATGTAGGTGCTAAAGAGTCAGTTTATGGCTTCTGATGCCAAAACTGATAGCTATTTAATCTGTGGAAACCAGGAATTGTAGGCAAACTGTGATAGCTTAGGAAAACTTGGATGAACTTTCAATAATTTGACATTTGTGAATGCTTTTAGAGTCAGGAATATGTAGAAGTGTGTGCTAGAAGAGGAGAGGGGAGAATTCAAAGAAAAATAAGCTTTAGGAAAGCATTAACTTTAAGGAAGCATTCCCTCTCTGAATCCCCAGTGAATAGGGATTTCATCAGGGGAGGGGAACTTTATCCCTGCACTGTACTGAATTTGTAACTATTTCAGAAAACCTTCCCACTACATTATTTTCCTATTTGTTTCTCTGACATCAGAGTTCATGATATTTTAGGCAGGTAATTTTAGGCACAGGAAAGAAAGATTCCTTCTGTCTCCTGAAGTGTTGAAATCCAAAACAAAGTTAGGATGGAGCTGATCCAGTCACATAAATCTTGTCTGGAAATTCAAATGTAGGTTGAGCACATGCACACACATATACCATTAGAGCAATTCTCTAGGAAAATAACTGAAACCCCAGCTCACTTTCTGTTTCTCAAGCATTCTAGAAATACTTTGGATACTTTGCTGCTTTGACATTTGTATGTGTGTACAGGCAGCATAACTGCAAAGAGCATCAGGTAATAAAACACACATCCCTGAGTCTATAATGAGTTTTTTCCACCAGCACTTGGGCTTGGTGAAAGTGCAGTCAAACCTAAGTCTGAGGGGCTGCAGCACATCTTCCCTCTTTTCTCTTCTCTCTAAGCAGGGCATGAAGCTGCAGTTTCAGAGTTCAGAGCTCCCTGGAGCAGCTCAGCCAGGGACAGAGGACTAACAGCAGTGGTAAAGGTGGTGAAAGTAGGTAAAGAAACATATGGCCAGATGTGGGGAGGAGCACTGGACCACGGCAGCCTGACACCCTGCTGGAGATCATAGGGTAACAGGGATCTGCTGACGCTGTATAACATCTTTCTGCTCTCTCAGAGCCTGCCCCAATCCCTGCTCTGGAGGAGAAGAAAAGACAAAGATGCTGGTACTGCCAGTAAATATTTCCCATGACAATAGAAATTGTTAATTCTGGACCAGAATTAGCTACTTAGCAACAAACACCTTAGTGACTTGTGATCAGACTATGAAGGAAAAAAAGATTATATACTAATAAGCCATGTATTCTGTACATGCAAAATAATTTAATTAAAGCATATTTTATGTTATACCAAAATAGTTATGGAAAAAAGCTGGACTCATACATGCACACTATCTATGAATATACAGAGATGATACATGTTGTATACGAATAGTATAACATAAAATTAGCATAATTAGCCACCTTTATTTTCTCTGGCATTTCACAATATCTCACAGATGGATCCCTCAGGTTTTCTTTTTTGTTGTTTTTTATTTCTGTTTAACACTTACATGCATCGTGTACCAGTTTCATGAATCTCTCAGCCAAATTCCAGAGTATTTTTTAAAGCTTTACATAACAGTCTTTATAAATATATGCCAATGAAGGTTGCTTTTGTCCTTTCATTTTTTTAAAAGTTTCTTTCATGTTTATCTCTACCTTCAAGTGAAACAGAACAAGAATATGTTCATAAAGACAAAAAATTCCAGTGTTTATACTGATCGACGCAGACTAGGCAATGAGTGGGAAAAAACAATGCATCTGTTGAATACAAATGAAGACAGGAGGTTGGTGTGTAAGTACTTAGGTTCTGAAGCTACTTGTCATTTGCTTTTAGTGGCTGAAAGCTCACTCTCCTCGCCCCTCCTCCCCTGCCATGGGACAAAGTTATGGAAAACATGGTGACTTCAGGAAGGTGACTTTGTGTGAAACTGCAAAAGGTGATGCACACAAAGGCCAGTCTTGACCCGTTTGAAGCACCTCAGACCTAAGTTTACTAACAATTTTGTTTTAAACAGTCCCTTTTACCTGTCATTAAAGAGCCTTGAAACTCCTTGCGTGATGTTGCTAACGACAGGGAAGAGTGTGCCGAAGCCTAGAATTAGTGTCCTTAAAGGGTTTATTATGATGGCAAAACCAACTGTTAGGAGAGCTCCCTTGTGCCCAAAAGGTCTATATTGTGCTTCAGCAAAGCGGTGGGTTTCACAATAAATTGTGAAAATGGGAAGGAGAAGAAGAGGGAAAAACCCAGCACCCCAGACTTCAAACAAATCTTGCTCTCCATTTTTCTTCTGAAGTGTTGAATGATACATGACGTCATGTGATGTGTGGTAATTCCCCCTTCTCTATTTTGAAGAGAATAAATGGGATATATTTCTGAGAAAATGTGTTAAAGCCAGATTTTACTTTCAGTTACCCTGATGTCAATCCAAAGCAACAACAATTCAAATGCAATTCCTCTGGATTCACGCTGATGTAACAGAGAACAGAATGTGGTGCTTGAAAAAGCAGCTGTCACCTTATGGAAAACTTTATGAAATATCTTATTTGGAAACAAATGTTCTTCTGTGCAGTGTATTTCCCTGTACTTCTTTTCTCTCATTCTTTCTTTCTGAAGACAGTTCTTTAAAACAGAATCACTGTTGTTTCTTAAGGATTTATCTGCTTCTGCACTTATTCCCCACCTGACATCATAATCCTCTGTTTGTGACATAATAATAATTTTTACAATGACCAATTGTGACACTACAAGCTGGGCTTAGAATCTGATCCAAAAAATGCTTTTTATTCTGATACCTTACATAACATCATATCAACTTTCAGCTCAAGAGATAATAATTTCAACCAAGTGACATCAATTAAGTTTTCATACAAGGGAGTGGTACACTTGATATAACCCCCTAGAGATAATTCCGTCTGGAGTTTACGGTTTTATGATTTGACCTTTAAAAATATTTCCACTCTCTATCCAATGCTTGGTTATGCAAGTCTAATGATTTTGCTGAAGTAGAAAAACATTACGTATACAATTCAGTCCAGTCTCCCATGGGAGTTAAAAGTCGCAACAAGCAGAAGCTTAAGAAAAGGAAAAGCAAATGCAAATATATTTCTCATTAATTGTTCAATGAATTTCAGATACCATAATGGTTTATGAGAATAACCTGAAAAGCAACATCCTTCTTGACAAGTGCTGAGTGAGTAGCCTTCTAAAGTTTGCAGTCTTATGTTTGAGGATACAGTTTCATCCTGTATTTTTGCTCTGAAATTCAGTGGTTTCTCTGTTCATCCTACCATCTTTGGCAGCTTTAACTGGAGTTATTCATAGGTTTCAAATTATGCACATGCTTTGCTGGATTTGCGCCCATGTGTGTTGAAATTTTGTTATGGGTAGGACAGCCAGCACAATCCAGAGTCAGGGACAGCCAATTTTTGTCTCTTAGTGCATTTCGGACTTGAAAGAAGGACCTCAGGGAAAAATAGGAATCTAGGGGAACAGGTTATCAGATGCTGGGTAGCCTGAACCTTCTCTTCCTGATAGCTGAAAACACTTGAAAAATGGCAGACTATGCCTAAACTCAAGCCTGATGCCTAAACTCTGCCAGATGTAGGACCAAGATTTCTAGACTGTCCAAGTTTCATGTTTAAGTAGACCATTATACACAGATTGGAGCTGTAATTTTTTTTTAGCAATTATTAAACTCTGGATTGTTTAACTGACTGGATTGAAATATGTTTCTTTCTTTAATAGATCTTTCTAAGGAAATCACTTCCACAAATATTTTGCTGTTTATAAAACACTAAACATACAAACCAACAGGTGGAAGAAATAAACTAATATTTTGTGAATATTCTCTGCTGCAATTGTTATCTTAAAGTCATTATTTCTCATTAAAGAGCTCAGAAGTTCCCAACCTTCCCCAAGTTTTATCTTTCTAAGTCAAGAGAAATTTGTCTGGTGATGGAGTTATTTTCCTCTTGGTAAAATGTCCCGCTATGGTAAAATGTTCCATCTGGAATGTCCAGCTATAGAACTGTACAAGTAAATTTCACTGTGCTATCATCTCCTTGAAAGCCATGTGCACACAAGATGAGTCTCTTACACCATAAGATGGATCTCTGATGACATGAATTAGTATATAGCATGTGTTGCTTTGGAAAACTTTGTTTAATATTGAACACTGGTTGATGATACTCTCCAGTGATATCACATTACAAAACTGATTATAAAAATACCGCAACCACATTATGGATAAAGTTATCCATTCTGCTTGCCACACCAATGCCTTACCATGGAAATCCATCCTAGATTTATTGACCGCAAATTATTGTATATGTGAAATAAATTAGTTGGAGAAAGAAGCATATCTTTATGGCTTTCAGCACATCTCCTGTGGAAACAGCATGAAAAATGCAAAACCTATTTCACTAATCTCTTCCAACATTTTGTATATGCAACAGCCACTGCCTCAAAAGCCATATTTCTTCACTGATCACATGTTCAGGACTTCTAAAAAAAAACTTTCAAACTACAATTTGATAGGGACTGTTAAGTTGTCTGCTTGTTTGTATGTTTCTTTTTTTAACATATTATATAGTTCAATTACTGAAAAGGATAAGTTTGAGATGGTTACTGTTGTTATTGCATGAAATTGATCTGGGCTCCAGCCAAATGCAAGTCTCATTCTCATTAAGACGGAGACATTCAGAGGAAAATTAAGACCCTTCTAATGAAATACACTGGAAGATTAAGTTACAAGTGGCAGGACACATTACCTTATTTATCTAGTTGTGCTCACATGACTTGCTAGGCCAGCAGTTATGACAAACGTTCTTTGCCCAATGTATTTTGAAGACTATTTCCATTAAAAGTAACATGATTGAGTACACTGCTTTGCTCATAGTTGAGATATGTTTCAATGTTTATATCAAACCAATTAAACTGTGTTGTTTTAAAGCAATAAAAATGGTTCTGTAATTGCCACATGTTCTTCTCTGCCACTTTCAAGTCTGGAGACTAGGAAATAGTTTGCAAGCTTTCTGTGCACGCTATTTCATCCTCACGCAGCTGACCTTTTAATTTTTTCTTGCACTTATTTGTATGATAAAACATTCTAAACGTCTTTTAAAACATCTAAAACATCTTTTTTGTGTGTGTGACTGCAGTTTTTACTTATCTTTTACTAACACTGAGAACAAAGATAGCTATAATGGTATTATTATTGTTGCTATTGCTGTTATCATTGTTTTAAGCATTTTTCTTGCTTACACATTATCATTGTTGTACCTACCGTGTTACAGGTAAAATCACTGAGCGGCTAGGTTAAAACACTGTAGTTGCACACAATCATGTCATTAACATATGCTTGCTGGCACTTGAAAAATGTGTTACATAGTGCTCTCTGACACATCTGCTCTTGTGCAATATGTACCATCGTCTTCATAAGCATGTATTGATTTTGAGTGCCTCCATCTGAAGCAAATTAAAGAGCCTGAATTTCAAATAATGGGTGTCCTAAAAAATGTCTTTCGTAGAACGGTATATTTGGAGGCAACTAAAGTTAGCTACCACTTCTGAAAATCTCTTGGAAAGCAATACTGGTGGGTTTAAAGTTGGGGAATCAAACGATTCAAAATTCTCTGCTGTTGAGTCTCTGTATGCAAGTAGACAAATCAGGAAGGCTCAACATGAGCTGTCAATGTGCGCTCACAGCCCAGAAAGCCAACCTCATCCTTGGCAGCATCAAAAGAAGCATGGCCAGCAGATTGAGGGATGGTATTCTGCCCCTCTACTACACTCTGGTGAGACCCCACCTGAAGTATTGTGTCCAGCTCTGGGGGCCCCCAACTTAAGAAGGACACGGGCATGTTGAATTGAGTCCAGAGGAGGGCCACAATGATGACCAGATGGCTAGGGCACCTCTCCTATGAAGACAGGCTGAGAAAGCTGGGATTGTTCAGCCTGGAGAAGAGAAGGCTCCTGGGAGACCGTACAGTGACCTTCCAGTACTTCAAGAGGGCTTACAGGAAAGATGGAGAGGGACTCTTGATAAAGGAGTGGAGTGGTAGGATGAGGAGTAATGGTTTTAAACTGAAAGAGGGTAGATTTAGATCAGATATCAGGAAAAAATTCTTTACTGTCAGAGTGGTGAGGCATTGGAACAGGCTGCCCAGGGAAGTTGTGGATGCCCCATTCCTCGAAGTGTTCAAGGACAGGTTGGATGGGGCTTTGAGTAACCTGATCTAGTGGAAGGTGTTCCTGCCCACAGCATGGGGGTTGGAACTAGATGATCTTTAAGGTCTTTTCCAACCTAAACCATTCTGTTATTCTTTTCAGTACCTGAAATTACAGGGAACATTTTTCTCTGTGGACTTCTGGTATGTTCTGTGAAACATTTTCCTTTGCATTCATGTAAGCTAGAGCACCAAAGGCTTGTAAGAGGCAGAAACAAGACATGGAAGGATTTAGGGCATGGAGTTACCTGCAAGGCCATCAGGAGTATTTGGTCACAATAAATGGGATGTAGCAAGATCCTTTAAGCATTAGGTATTAAAGGCACTAATATTACCTGTGTAGAAACAGCTCTGGATGTATGGAAACAGACTGGGGAGCAAAGCAGGTAGCATGGCTCTTGTATAGTTAGATATAATTTTTTTCTGAAATATGAAACATCTTAAGACTACTCAGCAGGCTGTGCATTTTGAGGCTCAGTACAAATTCTGCGATATAGGGCTGTGTAACTGTGAGTTGTTACACATCATTTGACTGTGTGAACACTCAGTCTGTCAGTGAATGACAAAAATGTGTGAACTCATACCTCTGTCACCAATGCAAAAAAGCACCCATGGGGTAGCTTCTTGTCCTCCACTGCACAGTAACTTCATTCACTGCTGAAGCCTTACTCATCTCAACATAGTACATCACAGAAACAATTCACCTAGCACTGAGTATTCTAGTTGGAAATCTCAGCAGAGGCAGGACAGAGAACAATAGAGAAAGGAATCAATGAAAGTCCCCAAAACCTAGTGAAGTTCTCTGAGTTCAGAGGCTGTTTATGTGGCGGTGAAGGAAACCGAAGCTATTCCCAGAGAATTTTATGATTAGTAACTGCATTAATGTTCGAGCTGATATTTGTACTATATCCTGTACATTGTCTAAGAGAAAAAAAATCCAAACTAGTCAAATGATGAGAAAAACAGAGATACAGAGATGAAGGCACTTTCCCGTGATATGCTATTAACTCAATCCAATGTGAGTATTAAGTATGTTGGACCATCTTGTGTCTCTAAGAGGTCTCAAGTTAACAGAGGAAAGCACAAAGTCAGGATCCATACCTGTAAAGGAGAAGACTGATGCTAATACTGTGCTTTAGATATACTTAGAGAGAGAGTGAGAGAAAAAAAGAGAAAGAGGGCATATGTTTTTATTAGCTGCCATATATTATTTTACAAACAACCTATATTCAGGGACTATATTGGACTACAAACTCCACTTCTCTCCCTGTCAAGTGCCCAGTTTTATCCAGCAAAGACCTGATAGCAGATATCTACAATCATATAACAGTAAATGGAGGGCTTTGAACTCATTTACTTGCATGAGATAAATAGCTTCAAGAGACATGGTTAATGGCATACTTATCTTGTGCACAAGTGGAAGAGCTGGCTGTGATCCACTTCCGATTTCAAATTTTTACTACCACAGCTAGTATCAGATAAAAGCTGTTTTCAGGAACCAAGAAAATTGTGTTAGAGAGAGCAGCAGGACTCTGCCTCCTTCACGGCAGTTGGGAGCTAGTGGAAACAATGTAATCTCACTTCAGCAATTTATGTTAGGACACCTCTCAGTCAGAAGAAACTCTTTGTTATGCACGTGTAAATCAGAATACCAGCAGCATCCGGAACAGGACAGGTTAATGTTATGACACTGAAAAATAAGTAATACAGACTTCAAGTCACAACAGCCAATGATATGGGTTACAGATCTTTTGGTCAGCTAAGGAATCTGGCCAAGGCAGATGCTGTTTACCATTTAAAGGATTTTCTAGTACTTTTTCCGGGACAACAGTTCACACGACAAAAATTTCTGTCGTAACACTGATTGTCAAAGGAGAAACAAAAACTGCACAAGCATAGGGACTGTCTTATGCTGTATTACCAGAAGGGAATGCATCCACAACACAGTTTGGTGAATGGGACAAGATTTGCTGTATACACAGCTATATGTATGCTACTTCTTTCTATGTATTGAAAAGGCTGTCATTCTTCAGTGCATAATAAACTCCTTTCAAAAAACTAGCTTAGCTTCATCATTTATTTTTTTTTAAATGAAGAATATTTCACAACTACCCCATTTCAAGTACTTTTCAAAAAAGAAGATATTTCTCCAATGTCTCTGAACATGAGGAGTCTCATCACTTCAGGGGAAAAGAAAACAATATGTAGATTGTCCATTTCTACTATGTTTCCACTGTCCTGTATTTCTGCTCTGTATTTCTACTGACCACAGGTGAACAGCCTCCAGGGCTGGGGAAGCAGATTTTCAAAAAAATTAACAATGAAGAAATATCTCTGTCTTCTACCTACATCCTTTGGAACCTGACCTGGTTTTCACTACAAAGTTCTTTAAGGAATGATAGACATTTAATTACTATTTTTGTTAGAGAAAGGCTACAGAGTTTTTGATAAATTTCAGCCTTTAGTTATCTGTGTTTAAAATGTATGTTATATATTCTCCCTGTGACATCTTTTTAGATGCAGACCGAAAGCTATGTCAACCATTTGCAGATTCTATGGGGATATGGCAAGATGGAATATTACTGTAAGGTGGTGTTTCAATGTATCACCTTAATGCAATGAATAACAGTAATTAATAATGTCTATCATGGAAACCTGATTTCTCGAGTAAAAACTGTCTTACAGTTTTACTTTGGAAAAAAAAAAAAAAGATATTATGTCCATTTGCTTGTGGAAATGGCTCTGAGATACAGACATGAAAAACAGCAGTATTAGACAGTTGATCCTACTTACACTCAGGAGAAATAACGCACCTGGCATATGCAAGAGCAATAGCCTTAACAAGGAACTGAGAGTCCTGAAAAGACTGAACACATCAGCAAAATTATCAAAGTGGTGACAAATAGTACCATCAATACATGAAAAAACCCCATCCTATCACTTCTAATTTTTGAGGGTAGAGGTAGAGGCTTCTGCCCAGGCATCATGGAGCTTTTGTGGCTGCAATGAACAGCCTGCATATTGCAGTTACATATACCCAAAATCCCATGGGCATAAAGGAACCACATACAGTACTGGAACCAAAAAAATATAGAATAACTGTGAGCCAGTACAGTTACAGTTGAAGAAAGTAGGTGAAGGAGGAGTTCTTAACTTGGCTTCACATAAAATGTTCCCACCCTACACACTGAGACTCACAAGTCATTTGAACATCTGAGCAAGAGCACAAAACTTTTAAAAGTGGGGGAGGATTTTTCAATATAAACATAAAAGAAAACCAACTTTTTAAACTTTGGCATAATAATCACTAGTGATACCTGGGTCCATGTACTTTGATTGCCTAAGTCTTGCCTAAATTTTTCCTCCCATCATTGTCTTGGGGTAGTTAAAATCAACGGTGGAGTAGAAAGAGAGTGACTCCCCTAGCACACTTCTAAGAATAATACCAAGGAAAGTGCATTTCAAGAAGGTGCATTCATGGTGCTCTCTGCTTGCTTCTCCTAATGTCTTCTTGGCTACATCTGAATATATGTTCCTGCCACCGTTGAGCTGGTGTAGCACCAGCAGCTAAAAGATGGGCAATGAGAGGTGTCAGTGCACTACAGTTATTCTCCAGATATACTGTACACTCATCCCAGTAATATCAGATTTATTACACAAGTGCAGAACCAAAGCACAGCACACTCTCATTAAAACTGTCCTTCCTGAGAAAAATGGATTTACAGAACTCTTCTAAAAAAATAGTTACATTCATTATACACATATTAAATAACATGACAGAGAGAATGACCTAAGAGACTCTTGAGGAAAGCAGAGGCATAGACCAGTGCATCACCTGGGAAATCCTTCTAGCTTACAGACCTTTTCCAGTTATCCAGGAAAAGAGAAAACATACACAGAGGCCAGGGACTAAATGATATATTTCTTTAGGCTGTACATAGCTGGTTTATATAACACAAGTTGTACATCTATGCTACAGACAACACTAAGACCTGCCCAAGTAATATTTTGCTTTAGAAAAACAAAATAAAACATTAGACAGTCATGTCCAACAGCTCCGAGCTGCTGGAATTTTGAAAAGAAACAGATTGTGGCCCAAATCTGAATAACCATAATGCAATTTCTGTATAATAGACGTAACATAGCCGGTGGAGACCTTAACACAACTAGGTATATGTGCAGACTATAATAAAGCTGAAGTCATCACTAAAATGCCTGATGCAACAAAAAAGTTTCCCAAGTTCCCCTCAATGTTAAATCATACAAGGACATTTTGTGATAAATCTTGCTGCCTAAGTTAAACTGTGCAAAAAAAAAATCTAATGGCTATCATAGAGGGGCTTAAAGAAACCCATCTGAAACGGATGGGTTTATTTAAAGACCCAGTAATACATAGCTACTATGCCAGAAAGCAGAAATCTAATTTTTTCTATGAAAGTTCTAAGAAAGGCTCTGGCAGAGTCTACTTACAGTAGTGTGATTGAAAATGATCGGCACTGGTTCATGCATCACACTAACCACACTAACCACTAACCAAAAATGGGTTTCAGTCTGCTCAAAAGGAGGCATTGACCTTAAGCAAGGGAAATAAGAAGCCTCACATCCTTCTTTCTAACTCTTTTTATGCCCTTTTAAAATTAAATTGGTCAGACATTATTTACTGCTATCAGAAGGGGATCTGGCAAACCGTTCCAGTGTTTGAAAGACTGGAAATGATTATTTTTTCAGACACAAAACTACACTTTCAAACTGATAAAAAAGTGAGAAAGATTTAATAACTACAGTAACACTGTCTGGGCAAACATGCAATGGAACAATGTCCATTACTAGATTATGGAGTTGTCAACACATGAACAAACTCATCAAGTCTCAGGTTAGATGTGGACTGAGATTGCCAGAGCTACATCTGAGATAACACTGTGGAAAGTCATCAAAGTTACCAGCATGAAATGGTAGAATGAGAATTTTCCAAAAGCTTTTCAAGAGAGACTGTTCAGTCCTAGATGGGGTTTTATTTAAGGGAAACAACCTGGCAATTGCTAAGGTGTTACAGGAATATATATTCATAAGGATATGTAAAAGTCATTTTAAGGTCCAAAAACACCTTAGAGGAAGGGCAAAAATACTTTATAACAACCCAAAGTGAACAGTGAAATAAAGACCATTGGCAGGGATCACCACATGAGCCAAAAGTAAGTGAAAGAGTGATAAAGTCACGCTAATGATAGAGGAAAATCAGCACCTTGAAGGAAAGCAGACATAGATGATATTGTTTAAATTGGCAAGGACAAATATACTTGTGTTAGAATATAATGCTGACTCCCTAGAGATTACTTTAGCAGAAAATACTGCAGCTAAACATGTAGCCATATGTACTAAATCTTTTTTTTTTGCTAAACCAGCTCTACTTCTAATAGAAATCCATTACATAGTAAATTCTGCCACAGATTAGCTAGTGCTATTTTAAGCAGTTTTAATACAGGTTTAGAATTAATTGATATTAACCCTAATGTTATAGGTAGGCAAGAAAATGGTGCCGAAATGAAAAAAACAACACCAACCAACCAACCAAAAAAAAAACCCTCAGAAAAAGTCTGTGGAGTCACGCTCTTAATGATGCTAAGTGTGACTAACTTGTGAGTGCTACCAATGAATCTGACATGGGGTCCTATTTGTTCCACAGAGAACAGAAAACATTATTAGTATGTTAGACCCAACACTAAAAGTATAGAGACAGTTAGGAAAAAACAAAACTAATTTGACCCAATGCCACCAAGAGAACTCAACATTTTATGAAAATGAAGTGAGAATATGTTGTGAGGATAAATGGTCACCAGTGACATACTTTGGATGAAACTGTCACTCCAAACTGACATACTGAAGAAAGGGTAATATCTTTACAAAGCTCGGATAGACATTTAAAAAGGTCGCTTCCCCTAAGGAAGTGTCACTTGGGTAAGAGTTGCAGTAAATTGACACAGTGAAACCTGTGGGCATGGTATAACCAAAAATAAATGGGACTGATGGTCCCATTGGGAAGGCATGAAGATTTCTGGGACAGCGTGTCAGAGTCTGCTGGTCACTTTAGAGCATTTACAACTAATGAATAAAATATAAGTAAAAAAGTGGTTATAAATATTTGAAATTCTGTATTATGCAAACGATGATTTTTTTTTTTTTAGTGCTTCACTGTGAAAAGAAGACATGGGGTTCTATATTTTTAATAAGCCTTGTCAAATGTCTGTTGAAATAATGCTAAGTTACGTGGTGTCTCATACAAACAGTACTCCTTAGAAAACTTTGGAGCTAAATGATGCACAGCTTACTCAAATTTCTGGATTCTGAGCAATTTTGGATGAATACGGCTGAAACAAAATAATAAAAGAACTAGGACAATATCCTTATTTCTCTTCTCTTGCCCATATGAGAGAGTTTTAAGAAAAGTACAAAAAATAGGTGAACATACTCAATTTTATGGCTAAAACATCAGCAGTAGAGGAGCCTGAGCAACATGAAAATAAAAATATTTAAGTCCAGAAGAACCATTTAATCTTTATTTTAAAAAGATTTATCTAAATATTTTTCCTACACCTTTTTAAACATCAGAAATATTCAGTGAAAAATGCCACCCTGAAATGCCTTTCCAACTCCTCCTATAATTCATTTTCCCAGTTGTCTTCCTGTAGCATTAACATCACCAGGATGAGCTGCTTGCTCTAGGATGAATCAGCTTCTGTTTCTTTGATTCCCACTGACAGGTATTACTACTCACAGGTAATGTTAATCGGGTGGACTCTTGCCTCTTTTATTCCTGAGAATGAATCTTCAAGCCCTTAAATTTACAAAGAAACATTGTCCCCCAAATGGTTAGAGTTTATTCATGCATTACTTACAGGCCTCATATAAGCCTATGTCTTATCTTCTAAAAAAATGGTTTGTAGGCCAAGAGTCTAAAGTATGCTCATATGCTACTTCCATCATTAGAAGAGGATCAGCTGTGTTATAAACACAGCAAAAGCAATTATTCAGGTAGTAGTTTCTGCAGTTCATCTAGTTGGAGCTTTTATCCTGCTGTGAAAAATCACTGATGCTCTATTATCTTTGCTTCTTTAGACCATTAAATAACAATTCTCCCCATTCTTCTGCTGTATAACCAAGCTTTCAAAAGTGTATTTGCAGTTGATCTGGTTACAGTTTAATGTGTGTGTGTGTATGTGTGATATATGATAATGTTTTACCAAGTAGTATATTGAAGATGAAACCAATTGCATTTCATTTATTGGACAGCACCTTACTCCTCTCTTTATTGTCTGGAGACAAAAATTCCACCATAGTCATTGAATGGCATTTGTTTAGAGTATGTACTTCAAGAACCCCTGTCCTGGCAATGGTTTTTTGTCACTTCCAGTACTTTTACTGATTTCTTACCCATTTCAGCTGGGAATTCCATTTTTCCATGGAGATTAATTTTACAGTCATAAAAACTTTGCTTCATTGGGATTCTTTCTTTGTTATTTTCACACTAATATGGTATCTTGGAAGGGAAATGTTAACAGAGCTAATTAATGAATTAAAAAAATCTCTACATAAAGACAACTTCAAAGAATTGTTCAGTGACTAAGCTGCAAACCACTACCTCCTTTTATTAACCTTCCAGTCACTCATAGCTTTTGCTGGAGTGGGAAGCTAGGATGGCCTCTTAAATTTCAGACTGCTCACATCTATGTTCAAATCTTTGTAATGTCTGCTGTAAGACTGTCCTTCTTTCTCAGAGCTTGTTAAATTCTACTTATGACAGGTAAATGTAACCTAGAGAAAGGTAGATCAGGTGGGTGAAACAGATTGGGTATTAGGTGGATAAAGCCTGAGTCAAGGATTTTAAGCTTCACATGCAATCCCTAACATTATTAATTCTAAGAAATTGACTTGGCAAATCTCAAGTCAAGGCTGTAGTTGCCTGAATTTTCACAGACAAGTAAGGAGAGTGTTTTCCTTTGGGGAGGGGAACAGTGGGTACTGCTGCAATGCTGACAATTTTTCCCATCACTTTGGATAATGTGAGCATTTCCAGTTTCCACCAGCAACACAAACAAACAAACAACCCCACATGCCAAAAATGTTATCCAACTCCTGTTGTTCTGACTACAGAAGTTTTGACAGACTTGTTGTTTGCTCAAATTATCATCAAAAGAATGTTCTTGTGTAGCACCAGAAGACAAAAATAAAATCAGCGTATTTGTTACAAATTCATGTTTCTTACATTACATCAAGTTGAAGCACTGTCTGCTTTTGATTGCTGTGTTTTGCTCTCAGTTTCATGTTTGCTTTGGAACATAAGCTCTACAATGCCTTTGATGCCAAATGTATGGCAGGTGTAACGCATGTGTTCTGCACCAACAGCGAGCAAGCTAGAGACCTTGTTTGACAAAATAAAGACACTTTTATATTGGTAGTGATGAGACAACGTCTGCTTGAATTCCCACAATGCCCTTGAGGAGGCTGATGCATGTTGCCTCCTGGGCTTGTTAGCTTTTGTGTGAAAAGGAGGGTGGCTCTTCCATGGGGTCTAGAAAGGCTGGTGACAGCGTTTCCTCCCTCCTTGTTCTCCATGCAGTCAAGAATCAAGACGCTGGTAGCTGCTTACTGGGACAGATAAGGAAAGACATTTGATGTTGTGCTAGTGTATATAGAGGCAACCTCTTTCTGCCTGTGTTTGTAAATGTGACCATACACACAGCTTAATGGGATTCTCAAACACAGGCAAAAGGATTGCATGACTCATACTGCAAATGAGGCATCTGCTTGCGAAGCACAGAGGTACAGGCCATGTCTGCCATAGCTGGATTAGTATTCACTGCCCTTTTGTGCTTTTCCTGACCTCAAAACTCCCAGTTTACTTGACATTTAGTCTAACTTTACCTCTGTCTCCACACAAACCCCTGCTTTTAACTTGTGCTGGCTCAGCCATAAAAAAGGACAAAAGCTAAAATTCAGGTGAGCAGAAACTCATGATTCTCTAACAGGACAAATCTGTGATGCTGATACAGAGAAGCTCCTCTCAAGTCAGCTACTGGGGTCACACACATGCTCAGAGATAATGATGAATCACAGAGGGAGAATTGGTGAGGTGATATGGCTCACTGCTGTGTTGAGAATTGCCCAGCATGCCATCTAATTAGGTTATCAGCTTTGCTCAGAAATGACATGCAGATAAGCACATTGCCCAGGTGGACTTAGGATCAAGAGTGCTACTCCTCAGGGGGATTTTCACACTCTACCTTGTATAACACAAATGATGTAAGTGTGATGAAAACCCACACCTAGAAATGATCCCAGGCCTCTGGCCAGGCCACACAATCTTTGCTGGAGGAATCTTCAGGATAAAAGCCATCCTTTCACCATGTAACCTAACGAGGGCTGCCCTTCTCACATATTTCAGTTACACTAAAAAAACTCAAGCAAATAATAAATGGGCATTTTGTGACTTAAGAAAATCTAATTGCAAACCTTCCACAGCCTTTTGAACCATAGATTAAATATGACATATTCTTTTGCAACTCACTAGGAGTAATAGTAAAGGGCTGATTATACAGTGGCATAGAAGCCTCTGGGGTCAAAGAAGAATCCATGAATATTTGGACCATGCCTGTCATTCAAGGACACTGAGATGATCAACTCTCTAGGAAACTTCCCAAGTTAGAAACCAAGAAGACCAGAAAAGTCTTCCATGACTTATGAGTCATGACACAAAATGTCCTTTATGCCTTGATATTTCATTTTACAATGGTTTTTATTATGGAACAATGGAACAAGTCATGACCAAAACTTTAGTCATTAACTCTTTTCTGATCTACTACCAATTTGGAAAATGGTGACCACATAATTCATATATATTATGCCAAAACAGGAGCGGCATGAATGTTAAATTATTTGCCATGTTCACAGACTGTCAGATGGGGCAGATAGCCAGCTTTTCAAAATAATCGCAAAGAGATCAGCACAGCTGTATCATATTTTCAGCTTGTACTCCTTTACTACTGAAACCGACATCCAGTGTTCTCAAACCAATGCTCTCTTTGATGAACACGGGTTTCAATTCATATTTCTTCTTGCTTTAAATAAAACGAAAGGAAAAAAAAAAAAAACCCTATGACCTTCTAGTCTGATCTATAATTTCCTTCTAAGCAATATTATAAAAATGTCACATTTGCAAAGCAGGAATAAATGAAGAAGGTGATAAACAGCGGGTGTAGAAGTGCTGCGTGGATGACATGAATAGATGAAGGGCCTGAACTAATTGTGAGAAATGAGAAGTATGAATTGGGGTGACAATACATAATCAAATTCTCTCTTCAGTGTTTCATATCTCAGTGTTCTGCAAAGTGTGTTTAGCTCTTGAATGTCTGTCACTAAAGGAAGAAGCATTTGCCTTTATTATACCCAAATTCTTTCCTTTGCTATTTATCAATCTGCTTGATTAATATATAAATTGCTGGTCCCGACTGTCTTGGAAATGCTACAGTACTCCAAGATTATAAGGTAAGAAAGTGCATTGGCAAAAATGTTACAGCTTAATATAATTACAATATTGATAATCTGGAAAACAAATCTATCGTTACAACTGTTCCAGCACCCATGCACCCCAGTTAGGAACAAATACTGTGCAAAACTTTGCAAGACCCTGCCTCAGAAAGCTTCCAGTCTGAGGGTATGGCAGGAGACAACTGGATATGGGCAAACAGATGGGGAAAGCAGAAGATAACAGTGAAATGGTTATGATTAGTGTAATAGTTTCCTAACATTCAATCAGGAGCCTGAGACAGAAGCAAAGAAAAAAGCCTTTATTTTATTCTCCCATAAAGGGCTGACTACACTAGAGGACGTTAATAAGATAATTAGGGTAATAATGTAATTAAAAGTGAAGCTGAGGTCCCGAAAGATATAGTTTATGATATGGGTGAAGAATTGTATCCCAAATTATGTTTGTAATATTCAATACAGTCTGGTTTTGTGAGACATCACAAATGTTTTAAAGCAGATAAAAAAATGACAGCTTCCAGAAGCAGAATTGGACTGTTCCTTAAATAAATATCATAGAAAAGGGCAGTGGATTGAGCGAAGAGTTTATCCAGTTTGCAAGGACAAAGACAATGACCACCTATCTGCTCCTAAAGGGGCATTTGGCAGACTCTGGAGGTGAGGGAGAGGCAGAAAGGAAGTGCATTCAAGGCAGCAAATTCTCCCTCCTGGAGCAGTCTGTGCACGTTGATGGAGGTGTGCTGCAACTAATGCAATGGGATAACAGTGCTCACCCTCCCTATCCAGCAGCCCGGCCCAGCATTAGCAGGCCTTTCTGGAGGAAAAACATACCTCAGTTCTCCCAGCTCCAGCAGAAGGGAGAGTTCTGTTAAAATAAATCAGTCAAGCACTTAATAAGAATGACCTGTGAACTCCCTTTCCCTTTTGAAATGGTCTTATTGTTAGAAAACTGTTGTAAGTGAGAATATTTGCTCCTCAAGATTTATTTTTTCATGATTGCCTAAGCTAACTACCCCTTTTATTCCACAGTATAACGCAAAGAGTGTGCTGATATATTATAAAATGGCTTTGTTTTCTAGAACTGTTTGACCGCTGAGGGTTTCTGAGTGTACATATCGCCTGGCTCATTGTGCCTGTATTGATTGGAATTCATTAGCCTCTACAGTGTCCTCAATGTCAATATGTTATGTCCGTAATGTAGCAGGAAAAAAGAAAAACAACAACCCACACAATAAATAAAACAATTCCTTACTTCAAAAGCATAATTAATTAAATTTCTGTAATATTGAGATAACTCTGAGGTATCTCTGCTTCCTGTAAACCTTTGTCTTAATATACTAGATTACACAGACACAGATTCTCAGTCAGTAGGTTTTAACTCTGATAGAGTCCCCTTCATAGACAGCTTAAGTCAACAGAAATACTGTCACCTACTCAGAGGGCTTTGGATCAGCTTTGGGAGCTCATAGTTTTCCTGAAATCTGACAATTTAAGCATAACTACACCTTTTCAGAGATAAGATTAAAGCTGCTTGAAAAATGGTACTTTTTCCTGTCATACTTCACAGGGGAAAAAAGAACCTCAGCTTTTGATTTTTTGTCTATAATCTAGTAAAAAAAAACTTTGATTCACAGCCCTTCCTTCAAATAAATGGGCCTGAGAAAAAAAAGTTACAAAAGCTTAGAAAAACATGGAAATGTTTTTGCTTTATGTCTTTAGTTGATTGTCTATTTATTTATTTATATCCTTAAAAAAAAAAGAGAAATATGAAAAAATGCTGTTTAGGTCACTCTAAGTCTTTTTTTTGTAAATAAACTGAAGAAAAACATGCCAAATTCCAACACCAACAAAAATACCCACTCCCCAGGTCTTACCACTACAATTAAAAAAATATTCTTTCTGCACTTAGAATCAGAAAACTCATTCAGAGAGATAGAATTGGGGCTTTCCAGTGCACCTCATTATTTAAAATTTTAATTTTTATCCAGTTTCTAAAAATAAGCACCATCTCACATGAGGAGGGAGAGATTCAAAACTCTTTTTTCCTGATTCAGAGCAAGGATTAAAGGCAGGAGTCCCACCTCCCCTGAGGCTCTGTAATCATCACAATCTACAGTATTCTTTGAATGCATTTTTCCTCCATTTCTCATACAGAAGGCCTTTCGCTTTGCATAAAATACTTTAATATTTATTGAGCCAGTGAGAGACAGTGAAAATGACGCTATAAGACAGTGGTTCGACCAGTCCCAAGGGACACGAGGCACCTGGGTTCCTGTTCCCAGTCCAATGAATTTTTAATTGTATTCTAAAAAGTGGAACAGCTTTAAAAGGAGAGACAAAGCCTGACTCAACTTCCCGGAAAGCAGATGACCTTCATTCAAAGCCCTTAATGTTAATCAAGAAGAAGGAGTATGTAAACCCCTTTTCCTATGTTTGTATGACTGACCTGATAGCTGGGTCATAGGATTTAATGAGATATGATTATAACAGGACATCTCTTTGATTTGCAACGGAAGCTGATTTGGGAGTTTGACTGGAGCGTGATTGCTTTCAATACAGATAAACAAGAAAGCAATAATTTTTCAAGTATTCAAATTTCAAAACCATGATTTTTATTCCTAACAAAATATAACCAAGATGAAGAATCAGCCATTTTCACAGCTCATGGAGAAATATTTAATTTTACCATTTCCCAGAACAGCAACTAATTTGTCTTTTTGTTCTTTCTTTTTCCCTTAAAATAAAACATTCTTCATGGAAAGCAAATACAGAATTTTGTTCAAAACAAATACACAGCTTTTGCCTCATGCACTCATTCATCCTGCAAAATCTTTTTCTATCAACAAACATCTACAGTACAAAGGGTTTTGATCCTACTTCCCTAATTCCTACGGTTGCGTACAACTATACCATGACGGGATATGAAATGAATTAAATACAGCATGTGTAACACTAGTGAAAGGCAATGAACTTTACATCAGGAAGGAACTGGATTCATGCTATATATATGAGGAAGCAAACAGCCTTCAAGTCTGAGTTTCATGAGACACAAGAGGTATGCACCTTTTTCATTATAATTGAATGTAAGTGCTTGTATGGTTTTTAACAACCAGTGATTGCTCTTGTGGTTTTATGGCCTGGTCGTATGCCCACTGAAATCAACAGAATGAACTGTGAAAGGCTCCTGAGCTTGCTTAAAAGCGCAGCTCAGTGACACAGAACAACCCAGCTGCCTTATCGACAGAAAGGATTTGGACAACATGATGAAAAAGAAATTTTTAAAAAATTACTAAAGCAGAGGTGATTGCTTACAGAGTTTAAAATTTTTAGATCTACATGGTTTATACTTTCCCATGCTCCTTTTCCCATCAATAATCCAACCATTCATCTTCTGTGAAATCTAAACCTTCTGTGCTTCATGTTTTATTCATCCTAAGGTGCTTAATTTATACCAAAGGACAGCAGAGGGGCTAAGAGTAGCCTGTGTAAGGGGAGATGCCTTTAAGGCTATTATTCATGCCCTTTGATCTTAAGTTTTCACTCAGGAAACTTTGGTTCTGTGGGTAATTAGAGGCTGCCACTAACTTTTACTCTATAAATTACAATAAATCTGAAGAAAGCCAAGTATCTTTGAGACTGTGGCCATGCTTCAATATCTACAATACTCAGAACAATCATAAATAAGTTCTAAAACACTAAAGTTAATTTTTACTCAAGGCTAGTTATTTTCTTTTAAATCTATTTTTCATAATGTAATTGATAAACATTACCAAGTCCAAAAGTATTTATGACTGTTTATTCTATACACCACTTAGGCTAACACCTAACAAACTCCAATATGATGGATGAAGAGTGACACTAAACTTAAACTTTCCCATGGAAATATATGTTATGAACTGTACACAATCAATTATTTCAGACAAAGCCCATGCTGTTTCCTCTTCTCCTAAGACACTGCTACATATTTAGGTTTTCAGCTTGAAAGCCCATTTTGGCACCACTAATGAAATAAATTATGTTTCTTGTCAGATCTCCCACTGGGTGGCGTGTGGTACCTCATGTACGTTCATTTGTCACCCTCAAATAGAATAATACTTCCTGCAGGTTCCCAGCGTAGATAAGTGCCCAAGTGGAAGTTAATTAAGTCATTGGTTCACTTTGCTCCAGAGGATGTTAAACCACCGATGCTAAATGAGATACTTACAGTACCACACTGGAGACACATCCAATTAAGCACCAGAAGAATTCAAATGTATATAGAAATGTCTTCACAGATTATGGTTACGAGAGGACTAATAGATAATAAGCCATTTATTTAGAAGGAAGCAAGGAACCAGAAATTCATTTTAAAGGCAGCAGAAACCATCCTCCTTGAAAAACGTAGATGGAAAAAATCTGATGAAAAAATGCTATTTTCTCCTATTTCAAATTTGAAACTTGACATAACATTTCATTATGTCGTGTTTCCACTGGCGATCTTTCATTTATCTACAGTAGATGATAATAGAAACCCTCTTTCTAATTGAAAACTTATCTAAGTCCAAGGATTAGGTCTGTTTCCTTAAATATAGCCTAAAGAAAATGTTTACAATTTCTTAGCTACTTAAGAAATGTTGTGAATGAAGTGATGGCATCCATTCTTTATATATATTTCCATTTTGGTTTTTATTATTTTTTTTTTCCAATGGAAGAGAAGAATACTTCTGTTGCTTCAATAGTTAAGGAAAAGAAGTTTCACCTATGGAGGAGCACGAAATAGTAGCCATGTAGCAGAGAGTGATTTTCTAGGCAGAACATAAAGTTCACCAAGAGTTTTGGCTCTCTAATAGCTGTAAGCACAAGGCTTCTACCCGTTTGATTGATTCTACCAGTTTGATCAACTCCCATTACAACAACAAAACCAGGCAGGCAGTAAATGTTGACATTTTGCTTTATATTTTACTATAACCTTTTTTCCTCCTGACAGTAAAACTAGTTGAAGACCGGTGAATGGCTCAGAACAATAGAAATGAAAATCCTTCTGCTTCTGGGTTCCCAATTCAAAATCGTATTCCAGCATTAGGAAATGGAAACTCTGCTTTGATCTAGAGATTCTTCATTGGGCCATTGGAATGAGTCTGGTGATGTTTATCAAGCTCTCAGGAGCATATTGCAAAATCTCCACTTTCACTCGCAACCTCAATAGTAGGAAAAGAGTAGGTGGTACCTCAACACTTAACGAAGGTTCCATGAGGAACTAGCCATGCTATACTATAAGGAGAAACCTTTACCTTAAGGAGTGCCAAATTGGCAAAATTCACACACAAAGAAAAGTGAAGAAAAAGAAAAGCAAAATATCTGGCTGCATAATTTAACGTATTGGCATAAAAGAATAATGAAACAATTTTGCTGTCTTTGGAGAGGTTTCCTCCTATGTTCATGAGAAGTGAGGCAGGCTGGGTCTAGGATTTTCCATTTCCCATTTCTATGAGAGAACCATATTCAGCCAACATTATTAATTTTGTATTACAGTGATTTAATGAGTAGTTGTCCTGAAGTAAGTATGCTCATTAGCAGAACCAGGAGATTGCTACAATCAGGGTAAAGCATCCACAGTCGCACATAACTTGAAAGAGCTGTTTTGTGGGGTATTGCACATAAGAGTTTGTCCTATCAAAGAGCAGGACACAGGGCCTTTCCACACCAGACTCTGCCCTCACAGACAAAACTACTCCCCTGAAGAGAGGATACAAATACTCTGTGTATAATCCTTCATGAACAAACGTGTTCTAGGCCCAGAAAAGTTAGAAGGTCATAAAAACAAGCATGGTTTAGGACCTGTTTGGAAGTGGTGCAGAGGGTAATGCCTCTTACTAATGCTTCCTGCAAGTGTGAGGATGTAAAACAACTTGACATTGTTGCCTGGGACTGTGAAGCAGTCTGCAATAAGAGTCTGTATTGATTAAAGGCAACCTGGTTTAGAGACAAAGCTGGTGCCACTTGTTGTCACACCCTCTGCAATAAGAGTCTGTATTGATTAAAGGCAACCTGGTTTAGAGACAAAGCTGGTGCCACTTGTTCTATATGACATTGGACAAATGAAACATTTATTAAAAGTCCAGAGTTGAATTTCTTTGGCTTTCTTTAAACTGAATAGCAAATACATAGCATGCAAATTGCAAATTATTTGAAATGGATATCACAGCTGCTGTTTGATAAATTCTCCTCCACCTGGTGGGTTTGGTTCTTGTTCACCTGGAAACGGAAGTGTGAGTGGCTGGTGCAAATGCTTTGCCCCAGAATGGATGCAGAGCTCACAGCCAGCCAGCCCTACTGCCTGGATTTTAGATTTTAGTTCTAGATCTAGCCCTGATGTCTCTGTGGTGTGTCTGTAGAATGTGGACAGGATTTCCTGCCTGTCTTGTTCATCTATCGACTGTATCTCCTGAAGTACAGTGCCTAACTTAATAGCACTGGTCAAAGCTGAAGTCTTCCTGCAATAAAAGTGATCACAATATAGTGTAACTTCTCAAAATTACTATAACAAATGCATTACTACATCTCTAAAAATGAAGTACACATTTATGGTGGATGCCTCCAGATAGTTTCGAAACTTTTCCAAGAAGAGTTGCATAGAGATTATTATTACTTAATGAAAGGGCATTTATAGACATGAGGTTATAATGAAATTAAATTAAATTCAAACCAATAAGGGGGGATATATATTTCCAAGGACAGTACATCCTTAACAAAGACCTCAGTGCTTTTATCCTCAGCACTAGGAGTTCAGAACTGCACATAAGCTTTGATCAACCTTAATTAACTCTGGATTGGATCTGTGTCTGTGAATTGTTTATAGTATCTTGGCTGAAAGCAAGACTCTAACCAATATATTTAGGAAAAAAAAATCCTAAAACAGTTTGACTTGCTGGATTAATGTTATGCCAGCTAGGTTGCAAAACAAAAAAAAAATTTAAAAAATTTCAGCCTTAAATACATTGCTGTCTCTCTCATGAAAAAAGGAAATCCTTACAAATTAGGATTTATGACAGTGTTGCCCATACACAGTATTTCTGTTGGAAAACCCGATGAGAAGCCCTTGGTAGTGCTCTGTGGCTGGGCTATGCCCTGCAGCTGTGCCTGGAGCCGAGTGTCAAACACTGAGGCTCCAGTTGTTTTGAGAAGCCAGCTGGGGTGTCGGTGGGTGGTTTCCCAGCTGGCATCTTCTCATGACTTTTGGCCGGGAGTCCTTCTGGCCGGTCTGGCAGCTCAAGAGTTGAACGTGTGGCTGGGATAACATCATCTCACTGCTGTGCTCAGCTGACCTTCAGAGTGTTTTTGTTTTGACTCATAGTTGCTTGTAAGGAATTTGCTTTTTCTGTCATTATATAAATACACAGACAGACCCAGGCCAAATCCTGAATCCTTCGCTTTGCAGGCTCTGAGCCCAGCCACAAATCCAAGTGCTGGCTGGGATCTGCATCACACAGCGTTAGGCAAATACAGCGGCTCTGCGGCTTCATACGCACCCAGTCCTGACACCTCGGCAAAGGAACCCTCTGAAGCACAGGTACCTGTCCTGATCCTCCTGCAGAAACATGTCTGCAACTCCCTGACAGCTAACAAGACAGATTTGTGCCAGTGAGATCCCCTTCTCTCAACACCCAGCATGACCGACCACCCTCTGCAACCTGTGAGAAATCACCTACACCACAATGGCTCCTGGAGCTTTTTATTTATACAACCCCACCAATACCCACTCAGCCAGAAGGGACAGATCCCTTCCTGTGGGGAATTCACAGCTCGAGTCACAGACAAGACACAGCATAGGCTTGGAGGAAAGAGGCAGCTTTAGATAAACTGAAAGCAGGTACCAAAGAAGAAGAAAGTGTAAGTTTCTGAAAGTGCTGATGCCAAAGCTGAGATCTGTAGTAATCACAGTTATGTTTGTTCTCTCATTCCTATCCATTACTGCAGACATTAGTGAAGTCATAACAGTGTTACAGAAGTAAATTCAGAAAATATTGCTTTAGTCAAGGCTTTTTGCACCTTTTAGACAGGAGCAATTCCAGTGACCGATCTTACCTGCCAGAATCAAGTCCCAGGATTAGCTTTGCTCAACGATTTTGAAACCGTGGTTCCCCAAAGTGCTGGTAAATCATCCGTATGTGGTCTCTGGTCTATTAAACAGCATGATCTCATCAGCCCTAAATAGCTGAGCTAAACTCTGTGAGAAACTTTGAAAGCTGACAACAGACTTAGTACCAAACTGTGGGCGTCACTGTCCTCCAGAATACTGTCATTAAAGCAGGCTGTGGGTGGAAGCTTGGAATCACCACTGTTGCAAAGAGAAAAGACACACTGTGGCGATATCTACATTCAACATTTGCCCTGGACTGGAGCTCTGGGCTTGGGTCTGTTGAGCTCAATGGTTTGGATGTGCTTTGAGAAGGACATGGACCTGTTGGAGCAAGTCCAGAGGAGGACCATGAAGATAATCAGAGGAAAAGAGCACCTCTGCTACGAAGACAGGCTGAAAGAGCTGGCATTTTTCAGCCTGGAGAAGAGACAGCTTGGGACAAATCTTGTAGCAGGCTTCCAGTACCTAAAGGGGCTACAGGGGAGATGGGGAGAGACTCTTTATCAGGAAGTGTAGGATTAGGATGAGAAGTAACAGTTTTAAACTAAAAGAGGGGAGATATAGATTAGATATCAGGAAGAAATTCTTTAGTGTCAGGGTGGTAAGACACTGGCACAGGTTGCCCAGAGAAATTGTGGATGCCCCATCCCCAGAGGTGTTCAAGGCCCAGCTGGATGGGGCTTGGAGCAACCTCGTCTAGAGGGAGGTGTTCCTGCCCATGGCAGGGGCAGTGGAAACAGAAGACCATTAAGGTCCCTTCTGAATCAAACCATTCTATGATTCTATGAAAGCAGGCAAATGTCATGCTGGTGGTCAATGGGAGATGAGAATCACACTGTTGACACTCTTACCTACCTCTGAAAATTCTTCTCCACTCCAAAGAGATGTTTGATTTCAAACAGATCTTAAGATGTGTCAGGTTTGACTTTAAGCACTAATGGCCATCAGTTTTTCTCTGCAAGAAGGCTGCACTCGGCAGCTGAAGGCATGAGGTGGGTCTCCGACCTGTGATGGTCTCACTTGAGCGGTTTCTGCACTTCTGCTGTTGCTTCTGTTTCTTAAAAGCTCTGTTTAGCTTTCGGTGCCCTTGAAGGTTTTAAGATGTGAGCTATGGAGCTCCAGGTTGTGTTTCATGGTTGACCAAGGAAGTGACTTAAGAAAAAATAATATACTATAGTCAAGACTGTAGATAAAGATGTGGAAGAAGGCATTGAAGAGAGAAGACAAGAGAAAAGACAAAATGAATGTAAATAATTTTTCAATGGAAAGGGTTCAATTTTTGATTTGCTGCTACTGTTTCATACACACAGCAATTACAGAAGCTTAACTTTGCTCCCCCACTGCCCAAAATAGTCAATGGTCTAATGTAAGATCTTTAATATTTTTTTTGGTTTTTGTGTAACATTTTCATGGATACACTTATTAAAAAAAATCAGACATTTGAGAAAACAAACAAATCAAAACACATACTTCAAACTATGTAAAGACAGCAAAAAAAAAAACCCATCAGAGAGTGAAAAATGATCATTTTAATCTTCTAATTTGAAAAACAATTTTGGAAGAATAATTTGAATACTTTCACCCAAAGAGAATTTAGTCAATATATTCCAGCCTATTTAGGCTAAAATATTCCACAGATGCATCTCAATATTGATGGTATTTTTAAATAAGGAGGTTTCTGAGGTCACTTTTTGATGAGAGAAGTTAAAAAGAAGAAGAAAAAAAATACCAAAAAGCAGACCCTTATGATAGGAAAACATGTTTCAGAATATTTCCAACTGTGGGGAGATGAGGGATGCTTCTGAAAGGTTTTTGATTTTATGTTTATTTTTTCTTTTTCTAATGCACACCAAAAACACTCTCAAGCTGTTTTCAGGAATTGGAGTTGTCCATTACATCTCCCTGATCATCTCCAGCTCATTATAATGTGACCTGTGGGCCTGTGTGGTGCTGTGCCCTGGAGTCGTACCACTCCAAACATCCTAACTAGGGACTTGTTGGGACATGCAGACTGGATGGGACCTGCAGCAATTTTCTTTTGTGGGAAACCCAGGGCACAGACAGGGGGACCGGAGGCGCCTGCTGTACCATGCAGTCTCTGGCCAGGGAGTTGGGCTGCTCCCAAGTCTCTCCATCTGAGATGCAAGCTCCATTTGCCATTTCCCCCCCAGCTTTATTTCAATTTGCATACACCTATGCTTGAAGAATAGATGTACTGTGCATAAATGTCCTAACTGGCATACAAACAAGGATGTTTATACATAAGCAAATTCATCCTTTGTTGGCTATTAGAGTCATTAGTCTCTTTCAGACACTTGAGTCATTCCATTCATGGAGCAGAAAAAGTACCACTGACCTCAGCGACCCATCACAGACAAACCAGTTGGCAGCCAGTGATGGATAAAGAAAGGAAATTCTCACTTAAAAAAAAAATAAAAAAAATCCATGAGCGTAAATTTGTTTGCATAAACCATTCAAAGCATAGTAACTCACAGCTTAGTGAAAAAATTAGTTTTAAAAAAAATTAATAGTGAAGACTGAAGGTCAAGGTCTTGGTGTGAACTCATTGCAGTCCATGGAAAGCATCACTGCTTAGTGGGTTTTGAGAATGTTTCCTACTTTCAAGTGTGTTTGAAAAACTGTCATTTTTAGTCCTTCCAACTGCACAAGGAGATGAACCATCTTTTCAAAACACTTCGAGGTATGCAGTATCCAAAGACAAGGAAAGTCAGATTGAAGAGATATGTCAGTGCGTGAAGGGAAAGGGGGTGTGTGGGGAAATGAAGGAAAAATAAGACATTATTTTCTTCGTGTCCCTGCAGAGTGGGATGCAGGACAGAGAACATAAATTTAGGCCTGTGCTGCTGGGAACAGGAGAGGTGTCAGAAATCACACATTTTGCAGTGTGTTCCTCTACAAGAAAGTCCTTTGAGAGAAAAGCCTCTAAGTGTGTGAGCAGAACCCATAAAATTTTACACCCACCCCCCCAAAAAAGGAAGAATCGAGAGTCCAAACCTGCCACAGAAACCTCGACCCTTCATTTAAATTTGTCTGCAATGCTTTTACAAGACATAGCTTGAAAAAGGCTTACATTAAAAAAGTTACATCTATAACTTTTTCATTGTAGCAAGCTGTTCTTGCCAGTGCCAAGATATTATTTTCTACACTCACAGCAGCGTGTATGTATGGTTTTAAAATTCTGCACGGTAGTTACATACCAAACTGTTCATTGTTTATATAACTTCTCATGTCAAAACTCATTCTGTGTGCCAGAAAAAAAATGGAATATATCATATTTTAATCATTTTGCATAAATTGTGAGTGTTTACTGCAGGTTTAAAAAAAGCCTTTTCCTCCCAACTACCAATCTGATTGAAAACAATTATGCTTCTGGCACAAGACTCTGAACAATATTCAGCACAAATTACATTTCATTCTATTATTAATAGATGTGATATGTGAGAAATGAAGATGTATGGCTACTTGTTTCTGCTTATAATTATAGAAATGCCATTCCTATTTTCCCTCTTTTATATATATGCTTTCTAGAATCTTTGGTTTGGATATCTATGTGTTTGTGATCTCTTATCCAAAGGGCAAAATGACAATGAAAATAAGAGCAGCTATCCTGTTACAAGATTAATTTGGGAATGATAAATGAGTGTTTTTAGAATGAATTGCATAGGTTACCACTTAAACAGGTCTTGGCAGCAAACCAGCCCTTTTCTTCAACAAAAAGGGGGAAAAAAAATGTAGAGAATGTATAAATGAGTTGATTGCCCCAGGATGTCTCTCTCAAGAAGGATTAGAGAAACCTACTGGGGCATTTTCTATCCCCACAAAAGCACTATTTGTGCTACAAAAGTTCACCCCGATAATCATGTTACTACAGAAAAAAAGATTTTCTGCTCCTGTACAACCTCTTGTAAGACATTTGAAGTCATAGGTGCCACGGAGTCAGCTGTATAATGCAGGCTCAGCCTATCCAAAGAGTGGGAGTGAGAACAAGCTCTCTCAAATACTCTTCAGCATAGACAGGGAAAACCAAACAATCTATTTTCCTGCTAACATTGAAAAAGTGCTGTGAAATGAAACTTCACTGTCGAGGCACA
This sequence comes from Calidris pugnax, assembly GCF_001431845.1. Lineage (NCBI taxonomy): Eukaryota > Metazoa > Chordata > Aves > Charadriiformes > Scolopacidae > Calidris > Calidris pugnax. The sequence goes on from NW_015094506.1 coordinate 49,889,045, forward strand.
ACTTCATCAGGCCAGTGCAGGTTTTCACTTCAGGTTTTAACCGCACTCTGCCATTAGGTTCAAGCTACGGTTGGCCCTGCATGTATACTTTGTAACAAAACAAAACAAAAAAAAAAAAAAAATTTGAAGGGCAGTCCCTGATCACATACATTCTTGTTCCTAAAGCTGCTTCTTCCAATTGAGAGACAGGGATTTCTGAATTGCCCAATCAGTTATGTGTAAGACTCCAGCATGGCTTAAGGCCAGTCGTGATATACATTTGATGAGATGGGACATCTGTGTTTCAGTTTGGTCTCTTAACTAGAAATTTATTGGCAGTAATAAGTGTAAACCCTTGTCTGGGTTTTACTCCTTCTATGTGACAAGACAACAGGAATATTTTGGTGGAGCCTTGTACTTTTTCTTCCCTTTGTTTTGTTTTTCTTGCAAGATTTCTCCCTATTCTTAAGGTAGGTATTTAAAGAAAATGGGATACCTTCCTCACCTTGATCAGTGCATTTTTACTTTAACCTTTCTGTGCTTAAAACCTGTAAAACTGCCATAGCTGTTCAGATCAAGAGCCCAGTTCCTATCTGTGGAAGACATCAGTAGACATTTATGGAAATAATATAAGAAAAATGGAAAGAATGAAGGGAGACATCCTCCCAGCGTTGTGTAATCAGATCTTCTGAGCGTGCAGCTGGTGAGGGTCTCTTCCATAGTTTGTTTTTTAACCCATTTTCACTTCACTTCACCGTCTCAAACAGGCTTCAGGTTATATGCCTTTTTTTCTGGGCAAAAAGATACTTTAGTAAAACAAAAGGTATATTACCTGGTAATTTTGTTGTTGTTTCTTAGTCCCTAGGTTATGAGAAATGGTGAGTAGCCTTAGACTTTCCTACACCACTTTTTTTTAAAGACCTGGGCATGGCCAGAAAAAGCCAAACAGTGAAACAAGATGGAACAAAAATAGGGAAAAAGAGAATTGTCAGAAACATTATAAGCAAAAGCAAAAATGAGAGAAAGACTGATGATGGGCATATGCTTGGAACGGAATGAAGAGATTTTCCAAAGGTGAGGGAACTGTGAAATGAGATCTAAATATCCTAAACACCAACCCTGTCTTTTAATCACCGGTTCTCACCAGATATTTTATTCATACTGGAGAGCTCTGTTCTTAAAATTCATACATCTACAAACAAGCAAAACAAAAAGCCCAAACCAACAAAACAAACCAATTAAATGTTGATGCATAACAGAAAAAAAGAGAAAGATTCCCTCCCTGCCCCAGCTGTTCATATTTATATTCACTTGGCAAACACTTGAAAGAGTTTCTATCTGATCCATTCATGAATGTCTGGGGGGAAAAAATGGATCCTGAACAGATTCATACTGAGATATTGTTATAATTCATGGCAATCACAACCGTCTTGAGGACATATTATGTTTCTGTTGTTCTGTGTTTGAGCTACACTATGAGTTTATGGGATGGAAAAGACAAGAATGTGGCTTTCAGAAACTGTTTCTTTTAGGATGACCTCTGTGAAGGGTTGCCAATCAGTCCATGGTGCGTATCAGAAGGCGTGAGGGAAGGATACAGCTATTTTGCAAGTGGGAGGGTGGCATGCCTGCGGCTGAGCCAGGTGCTACAGAAATGCTTTGGTTAAATATGAATAGAAACACGGCCTCTCTGTGGAGCACCATGACTGCCCTTCACGGGCCAGTCTTTGTAGGAGGCCAGATACCCTGCTTCACTCGCCCCTGGCACAATACTTGCAAATGAATGAGCTGACTTGAATTTAAATATGAAGCGTCCGGAAGAGCTGGTACTCAAAGCTCAATCCAAACAAAATAGATAATTTCCCTGAGATCTAAAGAAAAAGTAAATCTGTTCAGAAAATAATGACAGTGAACTGTGATTCTGCCACTTATGTTTGAGTGTTAAAGACAACAGTCAAACTTCCCATTGTGATGCAAACTGATATTGACAACAGAGAAACCTGCCTATGTGCAAAGCTCTCTGGCATGTATGCTATCATAAAATTTATAGTCTGACTTTAAGACAAATAACAGTTGGATTATAGGCACTTTTGGGGAAGGTGGGGAAAAAAAATAAATTATTAATTCTGTTTGTATTTTACATTTCAGGGAGTAAAACAGCCTTATCCAAAGGCCAGTTAAGCAAAATCTTATATTCTCATTGCTTTCATTGAACACTGAGATCAAGGGTTCCTAGAGACTTGTGTGTTATGCACACCAAGCAAAATACAATGCCTGCCCTAAAATGTTTGCAATATAAACCCCTGAACCATTAGTGCACAAGTCACACTTTGTTTAGGCCTACAGATATCCATGTAAATAGTTGCTGGTGCCTGAAAGCTGAAGATATTAGCAGCATTTGGAACTAGAAAAGACAAACAAAAGAATAACCACCATTCATAGATTTTAAGTATGTAAACAGAGTGGTCATTAAATCTGGTAATGCAAAATCCTTTTTCACATCTAAATTTCACCTTTCCAGCCCAGCTCAGTTGCAGATGCTGATGCTGTCATCCTAAAATATTTCTGCTTTGAATACTCTGAGTTTTCTGATTTTGTTTTCATAGAATCATAGAATGGTTTGGATTGGAAAGGACCTTTAATGTATTGTAGCTCCAGTATCCACACAGTTCTGGATGGATTGATAGAAAGACAGCCCAGGCATCAAAGGGTATGTATGTAAACATCATGTATTCCCAGTGTCTGGTAGAGTTAGGCTTCTCAGCACGGCTAGTTACAAGTTGTTTTGTTCAAAAGGTTAAGAACTATGAAATGAAAAAGTAACCAAAAAGTTCTGTTAGAAATATTGCAAATATTTTCCTAATTTTGCTTTTTGTTGTTTATACTTCATGCTGCAGACAATGTATGCCATATAGATAGTAAATACTTGCAAAAAAATGTCACATACACTGTTGCCCGTTCAAAGCAACTTCCTTTTATGTGCTTGTTTGTTTTTTTCTCTTTCTTTTTTTTTTTTTTAAATTACTAATCTTCCTGTTATAATGCTACTTCTGACAGCTGATACCAAGGCACTTCAGTCACCAGAAAACAAGTGGTTCTGATTTTTCTTCATCGTTAGCTAGATATTTGTGGTTTTCTAGCCCTGATTGTTCAAGTTCCTTCAAAAGCAGCCCAAGGTAAAAATCCAAAGGCTCCTTTTGTATTCCTCCACTCTTAACGTTTTCTCCTCTCTCAGTTAAAATTTTTACTCTAGGCCTGCAGAGACTGCAAACATGTTGTGGTCATCTCTGAGCACTTCAAGAGGCACAAGAGAGACATGCCAGCTATCAGTTAATAAGAATGAGGGAATCCTCAGCTCTCCAAAACACTAAGAACCTACCTGTTCACAGCAAACTACACTGCTGTATTTAAGAAATAACGGTTGCAAAGGATACACCCCCTCTATTGTACTGGCATGGGCTACAACACTGGTTTTTGGACTCCAACTATCCAATGGCTATTCATGTCATTATCACCTTGAAGCTGAGTTATTGCTCAGCCCTCCATCTCTGACTGGGTCTATAAAGCACTCTGAAACTGCTGGTGGTGCAGCTTTACAAGAAATATTTAACACAGAAACAGCTTTGTCATTGATATTCACTAAGTACAAGCTTGTGCATTCCAAGCCAAATTTTTGACCCTAGGTGATGCAAATTGTTAGAGAAGCCTGGCCATTTGTGTAGTGCTTTGCTGTCAGAAACAGAAGGAGGTATTCAGGTTCAAAACAAATAAACATATTTTCTTATGCAACATGTATCAATAGCTCTATGACTTAGCCTCAAAAAAGCCATAATTCACAAGCGCTGTCATTAACAGATTTCACTGATTAAAAAAGAACTCTGAAAATGAGGGGTTTATATAAATAAATAGAGTAATTATTGCATTATTTCAGAGGTTTGAAAACAGATATATTGTCCATTGAGCTTAGACTGCCATTACACTTGGGCAGCAAGAGCCTAATCCCACGTCTGTCCAATGTTTCCTCTCAGCACAGCCTTCCTCAGCACTTCAGCTGAGTTTTGTTTCTACAGGCCCTTTCACTAACCTTGCTCAAGGTACTAATTCATACAACAACCCAATGGAAAGAACTTGGAGATCCCTGTAAAGTTAGACAGTGGGAAGTCCAAAATTCCCCCTTTCAGTTACATCCTGTGAGACCTGTACTCAGTGCCAGAGTACAACATACAAACTCCAAAGAAACCCCACACAAAACACACAAAACCCAACACACAAACTCCAAATCATGCCACCAGCTCAGTAATGCTAACAATGATGGGGAAACCATTTTACACAGTGTGCTGCAATCACCTGAAAGTAAACAAATTTGCCAATACTGTTTTCAATGTAGGTAACTAGATTAGATTGAACAGTATCGTTGTTTCTAGCAGAGGCTGCGTGGATTGGGCAGCCACTCAAAACCAGGGACTGGAATTCTCCACAGAGGGAAAAAAAAAACAACCCCCAGAGCATTTAATTAGCACAAAACACATACGTTTTTACTCAATAAAAAGATCCAGATTTGCAAACTTAAGTGGCCTGATTTTCTTCAATTTGCATTTATTAGACACTGATGGGACTCCATTGGCTTGGTGAGGTGACTTGTGCTTTTAAGGGACGGTGGGAATGCAGCCACTGTAATTGCCACTAAGGGTTTTATATAGCCTGCTCTAATACCTGTTACACTTATGAATTTCCTTCCCAGCCTACAGAACACACACATGTTTAGCCTCAGTATATTGGGAAAACGTGTAGATACAGAAGGAGAAAAGCTATCAAAAAGGCCTTTAAGAGTGAATAAAAATTACCAGCAAGATCTTAGCAGAAACAAATCTTCTTTGGACAAAACTTCATGCAGTGAGAGTACCAAGAAACTTAAATAATTGGACCAAGAATTTGTTGTTTGTTTTCTTTTTTTTTCCCCCCAGCATCTGGTTGTCACTTGAACTACAATGCAGCTCCAATTATATTTTATAGGGAGCAATTTCATTTTTATAGTTTAAGAATCCTTTGGAATTGGTTTGTGAAAGGAAAAAAAAAAAAAAAGAAAAAAAAAAAAAAAGAAAAAAAAAAAAAAAGAAAAAAAAAAAAAAAGAAAAAAAAAAAAAAAGAAAAAAAAAAAAAAAGAAAAAAAAAAAAAAAGAAAAAAAAAAAAAAAGAAAAAAAAAAAAAAAGAAGAAAAAGAAAAGGATCAGCTGGCTTCAGAACATCCAAATGGAGGGTGAGATCAGAAGGTGCAATCCAGACTGGCTGTTTATAGTGCCCGCTACTGAAACCGTTAATTCAAAGCAGTGCTCTGAAAATATCTATCAGTCTTATCCTTCCTGCCCATTTAAGGGGAAAGAATGAAATCCCAACAAATTATTGGGGAGCAGTCCAAAAGTCTCATCTCTCCTCTCTGCACAAGCTAGTATGTATCAGAAATAAAGACTTCAAATGACAGAATGACTCTTTCTCCCTTTTCTTTGCTAAATATATCCTCCCTCTTGGTGCTAGAATCGAGGATAAAAGTACTATCGCTTACCCTGAGTGCAGCAATCTCACTCTGATCTCGTGCTTACAGGAGATAGATGTCCAGCTCTACAGAGCAGGAAAATCAGTGACTCTCAGTCTCAGCATTTACTGAGAGTAACCTGGTTTATCAGCTCACACATCAGACATCCAACAGAAATCCTCAGTGAAAGTTTAGGAAATTTCTTCTTTGGGAAACCTGTGTGCAAAACCCATGTGCAGTTCTCAGAGGTGCTCTTTGCCTGAAGAAATGAGTCCTGCTGGTAACTTTATCTTGTGCAAAAGCATTTCATGGTACATCCTATTCTGAACTAAGTTTATTTTATAAAATATAGGAATTCACAGTGGCCTTTTACCTGGACAAGGCAGCTGTTGGAAGATGAGTTCAGCAGGAGAAGTGACTGGAAGCTTGCAGGGCAGTAAAGTAACTCTTTTTTTTCCTGCTGCCAGCAGTGAGACGGTGACAGTAACATTCTGAATGTCACTATACAGCACTGATCCTTGCTAGACTAAATTACCTTCCAAGCTAGCCTCAGTTACATTCAGGCTAATAACATTTACATTTTAGGACTGTATAAGGAAAAAGCATCGACAGAAATGTGATATAAAGGTCCTGTGCCAGGTGTGATTAAACAAGCTGCTGAATCTGAGCTTGTGCAGTTTCCTAACTCAGGTGCAGCTTTGCATGTACTTTGGATACTCTACTTTTAGAGGCCAAAGAAATAAGACTCTCCTCTATGCTACACTGACACAGCACAAGAGCAAAGGTCTTGCCATCCTGATCCTTACATGATGGAAGTATTTCCTAGTTGTTTTCTCATATCTACTTATCTTCTTGCTGATGTGTCTGTACTATCACATTTATATCCTTGTGTCTGAGGAGTCAGTATTAGAGGATACATAAATCATGTCATGGTCCAGCAGTCCATTCATTTGGGGGAAGCAGAGGAAATTTATTTAATTAAGCAAGTGGCATACTACACTGCTGTTACATGATCGGTTGGTATTTTAATATTAACTATTCAGATGCAAATGTTCCTGAATTGTAATAGAAAGCACATTTCCACTAAGCCTTCATGCTGTCTTCTCTCAGATAAGTCAGAAAAAAAAAGACTCTTACTTCCTTTTAACATATAAGCTGTGACAGGTGTCAATCTTGCCCTCCAGCCATTCAGAATCTCAGTCAAACCAGTGCCATTTTACCTGGTTTTACCTGTATTTTCATCTACAGCTTTAACATTTTCAAAGTAGCTCCTCATAAACGACAAGCTCTGTTCTAATCGCACACTGCAACTTTAGAGTTTTAAACAAAAATAGTCCTGTTGAATCTGACAGATTTTCATTGCTTTAAATCTGGAGCAAGACAGATCAAAATATGTTCTTTCATGCGCTGGCTGTGGTTATTTATCAGATGCGCAGTTATTTGCGTAAGAATATTATTTAGTCTTTACCATTTACAGTAATGTTTTGAGAAGTAAGAGCCTGATTCATCACGTTGCAGCCCCACTGCTTTACTGGGAATCCGCTAAATCTTTTTTTGTATTTGAACATTTTGGCTCCATTGACAAGCTGTTTTTATTGCTGTCTCTGCAATAAAAAAAATAATATTGGTGGTTGTTTTTTTTTTCTTTTGTTTGGCGTTTTTTTTTTTTTTTTCCAACAGAAGATATGTCACATAGTTGCAAGCTCTTTTGCAAATGGTAAATCCAGTCTTCTCCTCCTATCCTATTCCCCGCGTGTTTTGTCCTTAAGCCTTGCAACAAGCTTGAACAAGATAAACACTTCACAGGATACAGAGGACTCTTTGAAAGAGTCACCCCTTGTTTGGAGGTGTGACACAGGATCACAGAAATATTTCACCATTAACTTTGCAAAGATTTGCATTTATACAGGATTCACACTTATTTCAATAACATACCTTCAGGGTACAGAGGAACTATTTTGCAAGCGTCTTACATAATGATAAAATTAGGCACGCAATTCTTCATTTGGGTTATCTATAGAAGCCCTAGTCCCCTTTCAGACAGACAAGTTTCAATAAACACTGTGTCAATGCCTGCTTATAGAATTAGAAGAACTTTTTTCCTATTCTTTCTTTAAACATGCCACCTTTCCAGGACTCTCTGATGTGTTTTTCTGCTTAACAGCAATGAACCTGCAGGGAATTCAATAAAGACTCCGTTTAGACCCATAATACAGCAGTGCTCACACTGTAAGTGAAAGCTGTTTATGCTACTCCTTCCATTTTCGAGGAACAGAAAAAAAAATGCTAGTAAAGGGCAGATCTCATCCCATCACATGGTGCAGGTCACTGGAAGGCCAAGTTTGACAATATAACCTTGAATGGAGCAGAAGATTCAATTCCCCATCTTGCATTTTAAAGCTCGGAACAGGCCAGATCTGCATTCCCCATCATACTGCTCTTCCACTGCCTTCTCTTTTCCTGCCAAGTCACTAAGTAGAAAAAGCTAAGGCATAACTTTTACAGGCACATCTCCAGCACACTGTTAGTCCTGTCCTGCAAAGCAGCTTGCAAAGTGATGACAACGCCACAAAGATCAGACACTGAATGGGGGCTCTGTTGGGAACTGTGAAGAAACTGATAGTGTTTAGAACAGTGACACTCCCCAAAAGATTTAGGTGAAGAAGTTTGGCATGAACTTAAACAGACAGATGCATTTAATGATTGTAAAGAGTTGGAGAACTCTTTTCTTATAGTACCTTTTTTGTCAGGGAGGGTTAAAGCAAACAGTCCTCCACGATCCCACTGTGTAATTGCTTCCATTTTGTTTAGGCAGTTTAACCTCACGTTAACCCCTCTGACTACTGTTCAAGATGAAACAAAATTACTTTGATGATCTTAGACCAGCAATAATAATAAACTCCTCTGGTGCTGTAAACCTCTTTGTGTTAAGGACAGAGAGACTGATTACTCCTCCAAACTGTTTGTGCTGCATGATTGATAATGACCAGTTGAAATTCCCCTCGCTTCTCCCTGTGTACCTCCACACAAGGGTGATTTAACCCACTGGCACTTGGGAGGAGTTTACCTCAAGGCATGGTGAGGGTTCAAAGGCACAGTGAAGAATGGCTTTCTGTAGACAAGTTTTGGGGGCAGAGTCTTCCAAAACCTGCAGTCCCCTTGCTGGGAGCTCAAGCCTCAGATAGCATAAATAACGTCAGTGAAGATGTATGAGCTTTATTGCCAAAGTATATTAGTTTTATTAAATCTTGTTCTGGGGTACAGTTAGCCATTCAAAGACAAAGTTGTCCCATTCAAATTATCTCATCACTTTTGGCTGCTGACAGATCCAAGGCATCTCCTGACCATTCAAACTCTATCACCACTCAAACCATCCATACCTGCAATTCCAGCATGACAGCATGCTCTGCAATTACTGCAAAGTGCAGGAGTCGAGGAGAAAGACATGCCGTGGCAAGAGGAGTCTTTTAAAAATATGCAGAGTAAACACAATGCTGAGTTAAATTGACCTAATTTGCATTCATAAATAAGGTAGGGTGAATGCAATTATGCTGTGACCATGGACTAAAGGTCAAATGTAATGATTTTTAATCATAAACACTCTACCAGCCACCCAGCAATGATATATGGATCTGGGAGTCCGTCCATTTAGTAAAGTTTTAAAATCCACAAACTGACCACAGATGTATGGCAGGGAGGAAAGAACAGGAGTGAGAGAGTCCCCTCCACTTACAGTCCTTGTTTCATCAAGTTTGCTGTGTTTGGAAACATATTACTAGCTGTATTGTGTGATGAAAATGACATTTCCAAAGTAAATTCCCATTAAGTTAATGTTAGGGCTACAGATGACCCAAATTCTTATTTCAAACCTATTTCAAAACCAGAAACAGGTAGGTTTCTTTTCAAAGGCTTCTGCCACTCTGACTCCTTGCCTGCTGCTGCAGGATATATCTGCTGCTTTCAGATATGAGTCGTCATAAGTTTTGAAATGAAAGAAATATGCAAGACTTTTTCATAAGCTACAATATTAACCATAAAAGAAGGGAAAAATTGCTATATAAGTGTCTAACTTGGCCCCTTATTTATGTATTAGGGTTATCTAGCAGGTGGACACACCAACACATAACCCATTCAAAATAACATGGAAAAATGTTCCTACTCCCACTGCTGATAGATCCACATTGTCCCTACAATAGCACTGAGTGGCTGGCTCTGGGATCAGTCTACGCTGGGCTGAATTAGGTTAGTTTGTGGGGTTTTAACTGCACAGCTGCTCCTGCTGAATTGCTTTAATACTAGGTGGACTGCAGTTAACCCTTAGAAACATTATCAGAGACAGAAGACTATTAAACAAAACAGGGTTCGAGTTTGATTTTTTTCCTTTTACTTTCCAGGAAACTGTAGAAATGTCCATGCCTGTTTTTCGGTTTACATTTTCTTACTTGTTTTGGGGTTACCAGCCTTAGAAAGGTGAGAAGTCTGAAATTTATACAGTGGATGTTCCTCAGCAACCAGGGCTACATCAGCTCGTATGAAGAATTAGAGAAAAAAAATTTAACTGCCTGCATATATGGCACAATAAACACTAAAGCTGAGGTGTGTAATCCCAGGACAAGAGGAATCTTAGATTGACCTTTTGAGTGTATCTGTCTGTGTAGTCTGTTTATTGGGGCAGGCTGTTCCCTAAGCTTTTACCTTCTATGTGGATCCAGCAAGTTATGAACTTTGAAATCAGTCTTATGCCTGGGGACAACCCCGCCATGTTTTGAGGACTGAGTGAGGTGCAATAAGTATTTCACTGCAAAGTGAGATCAATTAATTAGTTGAATTAGTGTACCCACAGCTGTAACATTCTTTACCTGCAGCTCAGACAGGTACATAATTCTTTCCTGCCTTTGAAAACCATCAAAGGTTTTTACTTTTAGAACTTGCTTTAAAACCATAGTTCTCATTGATCACTACAAACAAGGCTAAAAACAAAAGCAGATTAAGGAGTGAAGAATCTGAAGAGTATGATGTTAATTCACAGCAGCAAGGACCATCAACATCATGGAAATTCACCCCAGGAGGAAGATCCCTCAGCAGACTTTTGGTTTCAATGTTTTTTTTCCAATATAAGGTATATTAAACATGGTCCTTCCATGATCCAAATCTGGCTCCTATACTGAAGTGACTTCAGAAAGGTCATATTTCAGGTGTGAAGGAGATTTCTGTAATTTGGCCATCTTTGCGATGATTTCTCCCACCACTTCACACATGTGTTGTAAGCCTCTCTGATAAAGTTTTTATACAGGTGGAAAAGATGTTTTCAAGCAAATTCCTTTCTCAATCTGAACATCTATTTAAATGCAAGCAGATTTTTTTCCCCAAAAAAACACCTAGCAAATTAAAACATCTGCTTCAAGGGAATCACAAGTTTATTGCTGTCATAACAACCTGACATTTGACATGCTGTACTTTGCTGAATTAAAGCCACAGTACACTGTACTCCAGAGAAGCAATGAGGGGTTATAGTTTGCTGTAACATCTGCAGAGTACAAAACGCATGTTTGCTCTCAAGTTCAAAGAGCTCTTGGAACCATATTCCGCGAAAACACAAACTGGAAGATGGCATATGGTTAGCTCCTCTTTTTGTTTCATTTATAAACTTGTTTGTGAGATATAAATATACTTAAATCTGAACCCTAGAAATCTGCCCCTGAACAGAAACACTAACAAGCCAGGCCAAGCAAAGGATCCTTTCTATAATGTTGTGCTCAGGGGGAAAAAAAACCCAAAACAACCTGTGTTAGGGGAAAGAGGAGAAAGAGAACTAGATAAGCACCTCCTGAAGTGCTCTCCCAAGTAGGGCTTTACTGATAGACCAAGGAAGAATTTAATGCATTGCTCTGCTGGTGGCTTACTTGGATGACCTGCTCTGCAGCTTAGTTCCTCAGTGCTTCAGTTTCCTGTTTGCAAAACGGAGACCATAGCAACTGTCTGCCACAAATTGCTCTCTGAATCTGTTAAGTAAATTGTCAGATACTTAGTACCTCAGGAATGGAGGCCATGGAATCATGGAGACTGAGGGACGGAGGTGAAAACACAAAGAGGGCGTTTTTCTTTCTTTATATATAATATTTCTCAGAGCTACTATGTCTCAGATACAAACAGCAGGATAGAACAAAAGAAAGATTTAACTATTGCTAGGTCTTTCTTCCTACACTGGTATCTCCATACTCTTTCATGAATCAAGGAGTAACAAAGGAATATCAGTTGCCACCTATGTCTGCCATTAACCTCCAGAAGCCAGTTGTCAAGTCATCCTAAATCACCAAAGTATTTATAACAGAAAAACCTAAAGGAAATATCAAGCACACATCAAAAACAGGCTAGGTTTAGGGACTGGCATTGTTTGTCTGGTTGCTTTTGTTTTTTTCACAAGGCTGTGCTAAAATTCTTTGAAATTTGTACTTTTCTGTGAATAGTCTCTATGCAGTTCATCTCTATTGTATATTGTCGTAATGAACTATCTTCTGTTTACAAGCTTACATATTTGACTCAGGGACTAGTTAAGTAAGGCCTCTGTAATGAGAGGAGAGAACTTTCTTAAAGATTCTTGAAATTTTACATTCTAAATTCCTGCAATTTTCGTTTGGTCAATATTAGGAATTTACACAAAAACTTTAGGAAGGGACTGGTATAACCCTGTAACATTTATCTTCTTGGCAAAGTATGTGTGCAGAGAGTCAATTACAGCCTGCTCTATCATCACACATTTTTGCAAAAGTATGTGACACCTGAATGGGAAGAGCAATCCCTCCAAAGGATGACTGGAGACCTTCTGCTAAGATTTGAAACACTGAATGTTTTGGTTTGCAGTAATCAGTTACATCAGCTGTTATGTGTTGACTCAAATAAAACAGAAAAGCAGGAGAATGTAACTAAATCATAGAAAAACAATGCTAAAAGGGCATTAATTCAGTGGTCTGCTGCTGAGTCAGAACTCACAGTAGCTCTGTCTCCTCTAAGCAGCCCTGGATATACTTGAAGGACTGGCAAGCTTGGAAAGAATAATATGGTAGTGACAGCATGTTACATGGAAAACAGAGCGTAGACGAAAGCAAACAGGTTGACAAAGCACAAAGAAGATTTATGTTCACATTGTGGATACAACATTTTGACGGTACCCGTTGTGCCTTTTCTTTGCAACAACTGTAGGCAGCATTGCATGCTGTGTTGTGACTTGGCTGACACGGCAGGAACAGCAACTACTCTAACACTGATGCAAGATAAGGGGAGCAGCTGCTCCCATCTAGACCCAAAGATACATTCCTTTTTTCCTTCCTTTCAAAAGTCACTCTCTACCTCTGTTCTGTCAACACTCCCCTACTAAGGGTCAGGGAAGAATTTATTCCACCTCTTTTATCACATGCATTCATATGTAGCACTTCATTTACTGAGGTATTTTTTGGGGGAGATGATAACTCTTAACTCCTAAAGGTTTGGAAGACTGGGTCTTCTGATCATAAGCTCTGGCTCCTAAAGGTCAGATGCTGCTGGCTTAGTTATGTCAATTTTATTACCGTCACCTCACTTTCCATGTACAATGGGCATTTGATGATTGATGTCTCGTAATGGGACATTCCTACTGAACTCTTTAAGAAATTCTTTCCCTCCATTCAAGAGTTCAAAGGAAAGAGAGAAATTGAAACAGCAATTTCATAAGATTTATGTACTGTACAGTGAGAAGCCAAATACTCTCCTGTTGAACACAGTTATCTAACAGCAATTGGGAACAGCACGTGGAAGCTGACTTCAGGTATTCTTGACTTGAAATTGCAGTCTGCTTTTACAAAACAATGGAAGATAAGGGGAATCCAAAACCTAGAATGTAGAACCTCCTCATTTGAAAGTATAAACTAATTATGCTATTTAAAGCAATGCCATGGCTAGATATATTTATGTCTACAAAGGAGTTCATTCTTTTAGAGTCTTAACTATGAAGTTCATGACAAATAATTTCCATTTTCTATCCATTAGATTTTGGGTTAGTCAAAGTTGTAATTTCTTTCCATCTGGTTATGGCTGCTAAGATCTGCATTCACAAAGCCAGTCTTTCTACACCATTTCTGGAAATAGTAAAAATTATTATAATTCATTTATATATTCAGTAGAACAGACATCATTATAATCTCATCTGACTGCTTGCATTTTCTGCTATAAAAGCAAATTCATGAAAAGATCGGAACTGAGAGCTTTACCAAAGTTGGAACAGAAAAAAATTGTCCCACTCTGAGTCATTCCTTGTGGAAATTTAGTTATTTTTATTACTGTAAATATGGTGTTGTATTTCCCCTTTTTTTTAAAGAAGAGCTAGTCATGAGTGTATGATCTTCAAACCACCAATGTCTCAGTGCTATTTGAAGTGATATCTTTGAATTTTTTAAAAGAGGCTCACAGTGAAGATTAATCAAGGGTATTCTTTATTTAAGTGCACGTGAAGCTAGACATTTTGCTACACACAGTAAAAGTTTAGCCAGTGCTGTCCCACCTGCCCTCATGAAATGGTGTACTATTTTTCAGCACAACATATTGTAATGCCTCCAATGTTTGAAATGACTGATTTTGAACTATATATAGAGAGACTGTGATTTATATGCTCTCATTCCATGTATTCCATAAACACTTTAGCAATGTGAATTTCATTTCCAGGACAAGTGCTGCCACTTAGTTGCAAGCACACTATTCCATTCCCAAGCATTTTAAAACAGCTAGTAAAGAGTTGAATGAGAAACTGCTTAAAATGCTTATTTAAAGAGGAAAAAAGATCTGTGCATTTTGATAACATAAGAATACACAAAGTTTAGATGTTTCTAACTTTCCAAAACTTAGTCATATACCTCCAAAATTAATCTAATTAAAAAGTGGGAGAATTATAGTATGTTTTAGAGTCTGGTTGCAGTGGAAAATAAAACAGAGGATAAATATTTTAAAGAGATGATCAAAATTGTATATCTGTTAAAGCAAGATACAAAGGCAGAGAAACTCTGCTATAGTCTGCCTGGGATCTGGACACCATTATCTTTACAGTAAGCTAGGCTCTCTCACAATAGTCTTAGGCAATGTGACTGGCATCTGTCATGGTAACTCCTCTCTTGCCTTCTCCTCAGAACTATCTGTGCTGTGTTGTGTTTTGCTTTGGTAGAGTTTTAAATGCCCACACTTTTCAAAACCTATGAAAGCAGGAGGAGTATTTTCAGAAGGAATAGAAAACCATGAGATTCCTCATGATTTACAGGGGGGTAATTTTACACCATGAGATTAATCTAGAACAGAGCTCAGCTTCCTGACTCCATCAAAGGTGGAAGAAAAAGGTGATATCTGACAGTAATATGCAAAAGTAAGATTACCTACACCTCCTACAAAAGAATCAAATATTCTCAATTTAAGCTATTATCTCCCTGACATAATGAGATGACCCTGCACAATTCTCTTCTATGAGAGCTGGTTGATCTCAAAATGCCCCATGACCTCAAATTACTTAATCTTCTTATGAGCTCCCATCCCTAAAAACTCTTTCTTGTGTATATCCAACTATGACACTAACAATTAGAAAGCATTTACTAGATAAGATCGAATAAATATCCAACAATTTTATGCATTATTTTACAAAGATTGGAAGCCCTGGTTTCCTCAAGGGACTAGTGGCTTAAAAACAGACTTCAAGAAACTCCAGTCATAAAACAGTCTTCCAGTTTTAGCACCTTCTCTTCAGTGATTTGTTCTGGATGATGTCAGGTTGTTGATGGAATGGCATAAAAACATTTAATGGAAATGTGTATCATCTTAAGGGAATATGTAAAACATAAAAATCAAGGTGAGTGCTTTATTTTCTGTCCCATAAAGACTCTTTTCTTGGGAGGAGGCATCATGGTCTCGATTTTTGAATATTCACATTTTCAGGACTTAGGAAGAACTTTAGATATACCTTTGTTGTAAATTTTATTTTTTGAAAAGGCAGAAGTTAAAAAGATTTAGAAAGAGAAAGAAAGATGTAAAGCAGAACTGACAGTGTCCTTTCCTACCACAGAGTGTTTTCTGCCATGTTATGCTGACCTTGGTCACAGCAGAAAATGCCTCAAAAACACAAGAGCTATTAGCAAAGAAAACTTCTCTTTGACTGAATCGTTGAGTAGTCCCAAGATAGTCTCTCATTTGTTTGTGTATATGTAGTTGTTTGAGTTTCTAAAGCTTGTTCCTCCTCTAAGGACTGAATGCTTCTATAAGGGTTGATGCTGTGTACCAGATTTACTCTATTCACTATGAAAACACTGACATGCTATTGTCACAAACATAAAAGGACCTTCTTAATCCAACCAGCATTGAATTCCCTACCAATTAATTTCGGGTGGGTCTCATGCTTAGAACAAAAAATCAAGAGTCAAGCAGATGCTGAGACTGAGTTTGAATTGAGGCATTGAGTCACTGGGTGACCTTATGGACAGTCTCTTGACCTCTGTGTGCCTCAGCAATCCAGCAGCATCACTGGGGAAAGGCGGGACATCACTGAACACCAGATGCTGTGTCAAAGCCTTTCAGGCTAAGCTACAAAACAGTAAAATAAGCATCTTAATAAGGAAACATTTCCTGAATGATTCACCTGTCCCCTTTGACTTCTTCCTCAAAGTCTGAGAATGACCAGGAAGTCAGTGAGGAACAAGGATGATTTCATTTGTTCTTGCTGGGTGGGCTCCGCTCACACTGTGTCTGTAGAACATCCGAGTGGGATTGCCAAAAATCCCGACTGCCCTTAAAAAAAACAATGCCACTGTTGGCAAGACAGAAAGTACAGGCAGAAACACCTGTGTGCCTGCTGAGCACAGCTGTACGCTGCAGAAGTTTCCGTGGTGTACATGCCAGACTGCTGCCAAGCTGAGCGTGTCTGGCTGGGAAGGAAGGGAAAGGCAGCAAAATGCAGTACGGTTCACTTCAGCAGAAGACAAGCACCTCTCCCTGATGTTTTCCTAAGACACACACTGTTCTGCACAGGCAGTTCCCTTCTCTCTGAAAGTGCCTTGCATCTCTTGCTCATTCTCAGTATTGTTGGCTCTGCACAACCTCCATTGACAGTTGTACACACAGTGCATGATCAGACTTTCCCTGAGGAAACAGCTGCCCCACTGTAAGCTATTATATAAGGTCCATACTATAGGGGATTTTTTACAAGGGCATGTAGTGATAGGACAAGGGGTAATGGTTTTAAATTGAAAGAGGGTAGATTTAGATCAGATATCAGGAAAAGATTCTTTACTGTCAGGGTGATGAGGCACTGGAACAGGTTGCCCAGGGAAGTCGCGGATGCCCTATCTCTAAAAGTGTTCAAGGCCAGGCTGGATGGGGCTTTGAGCAACCTACTCTAGTGGGAGGTGTCCCTGCCCGTGGCAGGGGGGTTGGAACTAGATGATCTTTAAGAACCCTTCCAACCCAAACCATTTTATGATTTTATGATTCTGTTACTGTCCCCACCAGTTTGTATCTATCACTCTAATGGCAGCAGTTGCCACTGGAACAGAGTGCCTAAGTGCTTTGCATCCATTTTAGAGAAAAATCACTCAGGTCAGTTTAAGAATTACTGTGTTATCAAGTAAAAGCTTAGATAAATTATTTTCACATTTTACACCACTAGGTTGAAAGACATAATAATGTAGGTAATGAGGAACAGAATTCCCCACAGAAACAGGGATCCCCTTCCGAGCTGAGTGTTCTGGTATGGACACCTATGGATCATGCCCCTCAGTTCCTGCATTGCTGGTCATAAATTCCCTCAAATTTAACACGACAGATGAAAACGTGTCTCAAAAGAGAATGACTGAAGGTACTGTACTGTATGAGCAAGGAATCCTGCCTTTCCTGAAGCAATACTGTAACGATTAGGAAATTATATCAAGAAGTATGCCCGTACTGCTCTAAATTAATTTAGAACAACTTAAGTGTGATCTAAGGGTGTCTAACAAGTCAAGTCTGTGTATATACTTCATTTGGGGCATGTGCTTTCTGAGCCCCAAACAGTCTTAGTTCAGCTGAGCAAAGGCAAGAAAAAGAATGAAAATACTCAGCAGTACAACTAAGCTGGTTCCTAAATGTTTTATAAAAACTTTGAAGTGCCTATAAGTTTTACTGTTCAGCTAGTTCCCTTTTAACATAACAACATGTTCTTCCCCAACATGTTTTGTGTGTTTAGAAAACACTCAGGCAGAGCACAGTCATAGAAAACAAAACAAAACAAAACAGATATTCATCATATAGAAGTCTCTATAACAGCAAATTCCTATAGAAAGACTCACATTTTATTTGCCAGACACCTAACAGTGCACAATAAAATCGAAAACAAATCTGATGCTTCTCTCAATAGTAAGGAAATGTCCTTTTACTTTCACTCAGATTGACAATGAATACTTATTTGAACTGAATATAATTTTTCCTTCTGTCTTTAGCTTCTTCAACTCTCTGTATCACAAATAGCAACAACAGAAAAAGTTTGCTTCAAGTATTCATAAATATTTTAAAAATATGCTAGGCCACTCTACAGAAGTGAAGCTTGCACTCAATGCAATGCATTTAGCAATGTCCTTGAGTCACCTGTATTTTGGATGTAACCTAAAACCACAGCTCTTGACCACTTTTATAGCTGTGAACAGTCCCCTGGCTCCTTTCACTTGAGCAGGGGTGTTAACCCCAGTGTCCTGGCTTACTTCCAGTGTAGGTAATTATGTTATACTTGCTTAAATTCTCCAAAAGGTCCCAACTGGAGAAGCTATTCTTCACTTTCTCTTCCAAGAGATCCTAGAGAAACACTCCTAGCAGTAAGCATCTACCGTTCTTTGTCTGAGGGGTGACTGAATTTCCATAATGGGAGGAAGTGGGCCCTATTTATAGAGATATAAACTTGTACAGACATATATACATGTCACTGCTAATTTATGTTAATTACTTGGATATATGGATAGATGCACACACACATACCTAGAGTTGTCCCAGGATAGTCTTTTCAACAGAAGGAAATATTTTTCAGCTTGGACTAGTTAGAGCATTTTCTAAAGAATTACGTAATACGCAAAGCAGCAAAAAACAAAATCTGAGAATGTTCAATTAAATGACATAAGATGCCTATGGCAGAGGTGGGAACCTTACCCAGGTTTCAAAATTTCAGTTTTCAGCATGACATCATTTCTTTCCCTGAAGAAATGTTATGTAATATAATGCTGAATATATAACAAAGATATAGATATATGTAATATAATGAAGAATATGTAATGAAGAATATATAGTATAACAAAGAAATGTAATGATCCAATCTAATCTAATCTCATATCTGAAAAGAAATTTCTTTTCTAGGGAAAAGAAAGTCCTAAATCTATCATGGTGTAGGTGTCAACAGAATATTTTATCTGTCATGTAATGAGCAGGTAGTGGTGAGGACCTGTGCAACAGGGATACAAACCGGGTGCCCCAACCTTCATTCTTATTCTGCCCTTCAGCTGACCATTTCCACTTTTTTTCTAGCCTGCTAAATCTAAGGCTAAAGTTGTCATAGATTAATGAGTGACCTTTTACTAAATTAAAGAAGACTTACCTCTCTCTTTGTATCCAAACCACAGAAGGGTGTGCTCAACTTCTACCACTGAAACTGATTTTCATATATTTCATCACTCATAATATTCACATGTTGGTGTTGTAATAATTTAGCAATATGTGCCTGTGGTTTTCATTAGAGAAGGAGCTTCACTTACGGTTTGACATGTCTGTACTCTCCCCATACAATTACTTTGCAAATATTTTGGCAGAGGACAAGTAAGTAGGGATGGTCTATCTGTTAGGACAGAGGACATGCACTTTGAAATATCTGTGGCCTGATGATTTTTCTGCACAGACTTTCTATGTCTCCCTGTTTTTTCCATCTACAAAACTGCAATAATTTTTAATGAACTCGTAAGAGTATTGTGAGGTTGAACATAATATTGTGCATTGTTTGTAAACTACTTGGAGATTTTTGGCTAAAAGGTACTGTAAAAGTGCAAAGGAGTTAATTGAAACTACAGGAGTCAATTCCTAATATGTATCTCTGTGTTTATGAGCAGATTTTTCACCTCGATCTTGTGGAATTTGAAGATGTAAAAAACACACTCAGCCCTAAAGAACCTACAATCCCAACAGAAAGTACAGATGAAAGGGCAGAAGTTGTTAAAAATTATCATCCTCATTTTACCGAGGGAGAACTGAAATAGAACAACTTAATATATTTATATCAAGATGCATAGAAGAAGAGTAGCAGATGCGGGGATGTGAAGGCAGATCTCCTGAAGCCCATCCCAAGTGCATTATAGAGTATTCTGGTTAGCACAGTCTCCCCACTGCCCTGCCATTAAGTCTAATTACTTATTTCACTCTTGTTGGAAAGGCAAGAAACAGTCCCTTGAAAACCTGCATCTAGCTTGGAAACTGATTACAGCAACATGCTTAATGTTTTATCACCTTCTTGTTTAGTTAATTCCTTTTCTTTTTCTTTTTTTTTTTTTTTTCCTTTTTTTCTCTCTCTTTTTTTTTTTTTCCACATGGAGCTCATGAAACTCTTTGGTTTTGGTAGTGTTTTTTATTATGAGGTTTTCTTAAGGTAGCTGAAGTGGCTGAAAGCAGGGCTTGCTGAGGAAGTGCTCAGCCATGGCCCACTGGTTGATGTCAAAAGGCCAGCATCTGGTACCATTCTCTTGGTACTCAATTGCTTCTTTCTTTCAGCTCTTTTCAGACCAAGGTACAACTTGAGAAGTGTAGTTTGTGTTATAAAAGCCCTAATAGAATGGCAGCTTTATGTGCATAAATCTG
This sequence comes from Calidris pugnax, assembly GCF_001431845.1. Classification (NCBI taxonomy): domain Eukaryota; kingdom Metazoa; phylum Chordata; class Aves; order Charadriiformes; family Scolopacidae; genus Calidris; species Calidris pugnax. The sequence continues at coordinate 49,909,416 of NW_015094506.1, forward strand.
TTCTCGCTGCCAACACCGCAACTTAGCCAAATAACAACTGCAGCCACAATACCGGGAGGCCAAAGTTTTCTAAGACTAAATCTGTCACCTCGTCTTGTGCATCTAGCTGCCTACGGCCCTGAATATGACCTTGAATTTGATTCTCCCATTGTACACAAGCTACAGAGAAAATTACAAAGTGTTGATTTATTGTACTATAGATTTTCTCAATTTTTCTTTACTTTTAGTTTGCATGTTCCTAACAAAGCTTCATATAATCCTTTAAATACTAAGAAAAAAACCCAACCAAAACAATGAGAGACCCACAGTTAACTGTCAGCAAATCTATGTAAAACTCAACTGTCACAGTTTACTCATCAGAACAAAGGGAACTTCAATTTGATTTTACTGAAATATAAAATTTCCTCAAATTAAAACCAAATGAATACATCTTTACAGTCAAACTGAGACTATACCAAGGCAGACAGAATCAAGTGCTAGTTCACACAAAGGGGTCAGCACTCTTTCTTCACTGCTTTTGCCAATGTTTATGTTTTTGTATAATCGAGAGAAAATCAAAGCCATGTGGACACCTACAGGGAAAACAGCAGGTCTCAAAATGTTGTTGGCAGGGCAAAAATTTGTGATTCTCCCATGGCACTTCATTTTTTATCAACTTTGCTTCAGTTACGTTTTCATGTTAATTTCTTTTATTTTGTAAAGTAGTTGGGACTGGAAACAAATTTTCTCATTGTTTTTATAGAATTTTAGAGCAGCCATTCCAGGTGGAACTCCTATAAAGAAAAGCTTTATTTTAATCCACAAACCTAAATCTAATATATAACCTCGCCATTCTTCTAAAGCATAGGCTAACACAGCAGGTGTTTCAAGTTCCTGGGAGATGCATTAAATAGACAAATTTAAACCATTCATGATTAATAAAAATGTTTTTTTTCCTCTTTCCTTTGTAAGGAGAGGAGAATATGAAATTGCAGTGGCTGCACTATAAATATACTTTTAAATATAAATAACCCTCATAACACCTGTGTGTGGGGAAACAAAGTAATATTCTACAGTGTGTTTAATAGAACAAGGCAAAAAAACCCCCACCAACCACTATTAAATGAAATATTGAAATGCAAGTGCATAGCAGTCATAATTTTTAAAACAGGGACCCAAAATAATGAACAAACAGCCAATAACTAGAAAATCACCTGAAGGATTGAATTCAAAAGGCTTATTAAAAATATCAAATTTACCTTTTAAAAGACCTGTGTAATTACACGCATCATGATATGCAGGGCACACAAGGCAAGCATGTGCTGTAAAGGCCTATGGCTGTGCGTGTGCCGAAAACACAGTAGGTTCCTAAGCACATGGATGCATAAATGTCCAGGAGAGGGAGCCTGAAGGCAATTTGCAATCCACCATTGTGGACCTGCCTTGCTTTGAAAGTTTTGCCTATCTTACAATTTGTCAGCAGAAGACCTAAGCAGATCAAGGGTTAATGGGGCAGGCTACACTTTAAACCCAGTTGGCACATCACTCCAAACAAAACCACTGGACTGCAGGATATGAATTCTGTCTTTTCTGGGTATCAAATCTCTTCTTAAGCACTAAGAAAAGATGATGCACACTTTTGTCCTCCAGTCTCACAGACGTGTGTTAAACACAGATACAACAAGCCCGAGGATGCACACCAGAGCTCTTGTGCATTAGATTGAATGAGAAAATACAATCTGGGAAGAAAGATACTGCATTTTTTGTTCCATTTCTTTTAAGTCTGAAGAGCTAAACTGAGGATAGATTCCAGAGTTTATTCAGGTGAAAATCACTGTATAAACAATTTGAAGTTCATCAGACTGTATTACGTGTGCTTAGACTGAATACTAGGAATGGTGTATTTATTTGTTCTATACATGATGGTATGTTGATTTGGTTAGTAGCTATAGGTATGACAGCCATTTAATATAAAATCTTGAAATGGAAATCTTTTGACTGATTCATAGTTAAGACTATTGGAAAAGGACCATGTTCTAGATTCCTGGAAGTCCCTTATGAATCCAGTGGGTGGTTATTTAACATCTTGCTTTCTCATCCCACTTCATCTACTGTCAATACTATCTGCTAAGCAGACAATTAATCATGGTGAGTCACTATTTACAAAAAGAGTGTGGTTATCCAAACAGACTTCAGTGTCTACAAGCCAAATCTCCAAGCAAACTTTGTGATGCTACAACAGCAAAAACAATCAATACAAAAAAATACCTATAGCTTTCCTAGATATAAAGGAAGCTACAGGGAGTATATAAACAGACTGCACAACTTCGGCTTTCCTTCATGTAATGGAAATATCTACAAATTCAGGGCAATTGGTGTGACTGAAGTCTCTTGAACCTGATGGGCTCTTCTCCACTAAGACAGAGAAGTCTTGTAAATGCTTAAAAAATATCTACTTTGTGCATTTCTCTTGACCCTATAGCATCTGAGATCCAATAGGATCCAAAACTCTGATTCATACATATCAATATAAGCTAAGTATTCTGCTGGCTTTGAGTGTTGAGGACATTATTTTCTCCACTGATATTTTTGACGTGAATAAGATGTGCTTTTTTTCATCCAAGTTGTCTTAAACAGCTGAAAAGTTAGTTGTGGAGTTTGGATTAGATATAGGGAAGTAAGTTATGGTTCATAATTTAATACACATAGTGGGTTTCAAATGGTCTCTAAAGAAGCTCAGAGGAAAACTCATATACAAATGCTAAGATACTGGTTTGCTTTATACTCATGTTCATACACAGAAACCAAGAAGCATACATAACAAGAACTTGGTGTTTCTCCAGCTATCTAAAACAGTATTTAATGCTAAATATTTCCATGTGTTTATGTAGCTGAAATCTTTTTATGCAAACAGCCATGATATATTCCCTCTTTGAAGTGACTACCACAATGAATAAAAAAACCCACCAGAACAATAACATTGAGACTTTGGCTATAAAATATTTTAGGAAACAGACTTATATCTTCAGGGCAGCTAGCTAGTGGGAAGGTATTGCAGAGCAAATGCAGCAATGACAGACAATATGTTCATATTTCTCTCAAAACATCTCAGGTCAATAGAAGCTTAATTCAATGACCAATTGTCATGAAATAAGGTGATACTCATTTACAGTTCAAATGATAAAAGTATGAACCTGATTTACAGAGTGACTTGAATACATTCTTTGAGAAGCTTTGAGGAAGAAGACACTCAGACTGGCTTGAACACCGTAATTCTTTTTGAAACTTCATCGTATACCACATCTGGTATATAGAATCATAGAATGGTTTGGGTTGGAAAGGACCTTAAAGATCATCATGTTCCAACCCCCCTGCCATGGGCAGGGACACCTCCCACTAGAGCAGGTTGCCCAAAGCCCTATCCAGCCTGTCCTTGAACACCTCCAGGGATGGGGCATCCACGATGCCCCTGGGCAACCTCTTCCAGTGTCTCACCACCCTCACTGTAAAGAGTTTCTTTCTAGTATCTAATCTAAATCTCCCTTCTTCCAGTTTAAAACCATTAGCCCTTGTCCTGTCACTACACTTCTGACAAAAAGTCCCTCTCCAGCTCTTCTGTAGGGTCCCTTCAGATATTGAAAGGCCGCTATAAGGTCTCCCTGGAGCCTTCTATTCTCCAGGCTGAACAACCCCAGCTCTCTCAGCCTGTCCTCATAGGAGAGGTGCTCCATCCCTCTGATCATCTTTGTGGCCCTCCGCTGGACCCATCCCAGCAGATCCATGTCCTTCTTGTGTTGAGGACTCCAAAGCTGGACACAGTACTCCAGATGGGGTCTCACCAGCGCAGAGTAGAGCAGCAGAATGACTTAGAGTTGGCCAGATCCTAGACTAATTCTTATTTTTTTTCTACCTCTGATAAATCCACAAGACCAGAATTGCAATGGAAATACCACAGATTACATTCTGGTGCTGTAGACCAGCATACCTCCATATCCATCAATGGAGTTATGTCAGTTTACGCATATGAGGCATCTTCATTTCTGTTCTGCAAAATGTATCAGGGAGCACATACATTTAATTCTACATCCTGACTTGTGGATCTGTCTTCAGTACATCTGACAGTACTCTTGATAATTTAAAGATTTTGTGAGTCACAGTTAGTTACGAATCAAGTATCCCAAAGCCTCCCTGCCTAGAAGGACGAATGAGAAAGTCCATGGATACAATGCCTGACTGTAGAGGATAATAAAGCCTCAGCTGGTTACATGGAGATGGATGTGCCCACTCAAATGTTGCTGATAGCTCCATTCTTCAAGATGTCAGCAAAGGACTTGAGCACTTGTGACTTCATGAGCAAAGGACAACAGGATTTCTCATCTGCCAATATGCTTTATATTAAAAAGGTAAAGTCAATTTGCCTTTAAGTCTTTTCTGCAGAGTTATTTCGCTCTGTGCATAGATGAATCAGGCACATTGAAAAGTTGGACTTCAGTTTGGATTTTTGAAGGAAGTACTTAAGAAATAAAGGGAAATTTTGTTTTCAGGTTTAGAAGAATTTTGTCATTCGTGTTATTCCCATGTGATCAGTGGAGCTATAGTAGGAGTGAATTTTACTTGGCATATTTAGCCAACAGTTCATCTAAAACTAATTTTCCTACATTTAATCCCCTAACCAGCCTCTTTCACTTTGTAGGGTCAGAAAATGGGAGCCAGTGTCACTGACATCACAGATTTTCTGTTAAGAAAAAGGCAGGAAATTTCGCCTCACTTCTAATTTGCTATGCAATAATCACAAAGTGTCACTTTGTTTGTTAACCAGATGTTGACGTATGATTGCAGTATAAAAGTGACCCCACAGTCCAATCATAGCAATGACTAACAGGTTAGATTTGGTTTAAATAATGCCCCTTCCTGCATTGAAAACAGGTGTAATCCCATCCAATTGCCAAACTCAGCACCCTGCTGCTAAAGGCGAGCAGAAAGTTGTACCACTGTGATGGTCAGTGAGCGAGAGACTTTCTACACGCTATTATTAACTATGAAGATAAAAATGTCTTAACAAGTTCTTGGTGGTTTCAAAGGAGCCTTTGTGAAGCCAGCTCTGGAGATAGCACATAATATTTATTTCAGAAATCAAAACAGGTATTTGGTTTCCAAATCTTACAGTTTTCCAAATTTATGAAGAAATAGTGACACAGAAAAATGAGGTGTATTTGCAGTTGTAAACAGGCACAATTAGGTACAAAGAATGAGAGGAGATCCTGGGTCTTAACAGCTACCTCATTGCTGCTGCAATTGTTGATTTCATACAATTATCTTAGAAACTAGTCAAACCTCACCTTAAAAATAGTTTGGGGTTTTGTCTCCTAATTTTTTTTTATTTCTGTTTTTCCTTCATTATTTTCTTTGATATTTTGTTCTTGTAATTTTGTTGGCAAATTCCAAGCAAAGCAAAGTCAAGATAATACTACTAAGTTTCCTGCGTTTTCAGTGAAGTCTCGTGGAGTAGCTGTTTCTGAAAACCGACAAGATCATCAATTTAATAGGTGAAATTTTATAACAATGGAACTACATGTTATTACACCGATCTGAAACATTTGCTCTGAAATGCCATGAAAACATTGCATTTGCTTCATTGAAGATGGGACTGCCATAGGGAACTAGAATTTATGAGAGCACAAGAAAAAATTTCTAAGCATCTATCTAGATTGCGTCAAATATATGGTGCACTGGCACCCTAATTCCTCAGCTGGCTCCAAAAAAAAGACGTAGCAGAACACACCATGACTCCCCACCCTTCCATGTGGATGTGTTTCCTTTCCAAGGAAAGCAGTGCAAGGAAGGAAGTGCACATGTGTCTCACCTTAGTATGGCTCTGATGGTTTAGACAGAGACCATATTAACTTTGTTTTTCAAGAATTTTTTTCTTCTTAATACCCTGTAAAATTCTAACAGGCATCTAGATTTCCTCTGAGATTAAATTTAACTCTTAAAAAAGGCTTGGGCATGTGGGATCACACTCTAGCCTTACTATATAATTGCCTGATTACTTTTAAAAACACTGTAGTCAGACAGTTTCCTAAGAGTTTGTCTGACAATAGTCATGTCCCATGTTTCTAAGGACTCCATTTGAAGGGTTCTTCAGATTTTATCCTAAGACTTATATTGCATCTTTCTGAATAATGCTTTGAAAAAAGCGTTAACAACTGCATCTAAGGGTCTGAAGTCTGAATGTGATTCATTGCTGTATGCAAGGTTGTGTCATTTATATAACCACAAATATCTAGGTAAACAGAGCCTCAATTTTAGAAGTCTCAATACTTTGCATTGGCGTCATGTCTGACTATTCCACTGTGAAATATAATCATAAATTGCACATGCCCTGGGAGTAGGGCATGAAGTCTAATCTTTTATCTGCTTCAATTATTTTTCCATTTTTTTTTACTTTCAAATTTATATCGGCATTACAACTCAGTAACTACGTGATGGTCATGATTTTTCTTTGCAATTTTGAAGTATCACCTTGTTAAAAGCCTTTGTCAGAAAATAAATTATTTTTATAGATTTTCACTTGAAGTTCTGGAATTGTTGACATTTTCACATTTTTAAATGAAAGATTCCCTCCTTTTCCTCAAGATCAATTTCCATTTCAAAATTTAGGTTTCTATAGCTAGCCCCCACCCCTTAAAATTTTAAAGCAAAAATTTATTTCAAGGAAACACTATAGAAGTATCACAACAAAGATGTTTTATTTATCCAACTGGATCTCCAATATGAAATTCTAAATATATTAGCCCAAAGTCTTTGACCAAACTTAGAGCAGAAAGGTCTTCAAAATCTCAAAAATTCTCACTGCAACAGAATCATATTACTCCAAGCTTATTAATTCAGCCTGATCTTGAACTGCAGAATTCTTACCAGTGATAGCATGCAAAACTCTTTAAGATATTTTACTCCAGTAGAACCTTAACTCTGCCTTTCAATCTTGCCCCAAGAAAGCTTTCTTGAACCATACACCTGAGTTCCTCCAAACAGTCCCTGTCACTGCATTGGTGGTAAATAGCACACTCAGTCTCTCACTTAAGCTGCTACACAAATATCTCTATATTCATCAGAGGTAATTGGTGGTAAATGCCTGAGCGACATCATTCAGGCGATTGCCACCCATTAGCTGCTTGGCTGGCGGTGTGATGCTGCAGGCTTCAGTCTCTGTAACATGCTTTAATCACTGTGGTGGCTGCAGGGACCTGCAGCACATTGGCTGGAGAACTCAGCTCAACCTTAGCCTATATGAGCTGGAAAAGATGATGGGGGACCCAAGAAGGGGTAATAAGGCTGTAGTTCTAATTTTCAAGAGGCAAATCAGTTCAGAGAAGGTGATGGAGTGGCATTGGGGTCTTCTTGGGAAAAGGTAACACTTAGGGACAGGACAGGAGAAAGGATCTTTCTCCTTCTGTGTGCACACACAAAATTCTGACCAGAATCAGGTCCTTCTGCCACTGGTAATGTCAGGAGCTCCTGTATTAGCCTCTGCTGTGCTGTTGTAGACTCCTGTGTTCACAGAGCAGGCTCGGTCCTTTCCTGTGATAAGAGTGTGCTGACTAATCCTTCTCACTTGCTGCCACTGATCTTAGACCTGAAAAGTTCATTCTCAAGAGATGGGGAAACAATTTAACCCATACTAATTCTCCTAAACTGTTTATTCCCTCAGGCAAAATAATCAACTAACACACCTGTGGAAAGTGAGCATGGAGCAGAGGAAACCCTGCACAGAAACTCCCCGAAGCCACAGCTGTGCGTGCTGTCACTGGAGAATGCCCAGTGTGTAATGGCACATTAGGTAGGCATTGATCTCAGCCAGTTTATGAGCTCTGTTACAGAATTGAATCACTTACTGCTGAAACCCATGGTGCAGAAATTGCTACTTCCTAAACTAATCCATTTTCAAATTAGTTTCCAATTGTGACTGATGACCTCACTGCAAGTCAGTTTGCCCAATTGCTAACACTTATTAAGGGAAGAGAAATAAATCTTTATATCTCTTTTTTTTTGCCCTATTTTTCTTAATTTTTAAATTCCTCACAGTTTCCTTTCACACTGTTCCAACTGAGAAGATAGGCTTTATGAAAAAGCTAAGATTGCTTAATTTTCTACTCCTATTCAGAAGAGAAGAAGGGTAAAGGGAAATCAATGACTGCCAGTGCTTCACTGACAGGACAGTTGAGAATGCATATTCATTCGTGCAGCTTTCCTAAAATGTTATGTAGCATCTATATCAGAGACTTCTGCAAAAAAAAACCCCTCTGTTTCTTGATCACTGTGAATAACTATAGACAGTTCGCTTCCAGTTTGTAATTGTAAAGACAAGTCTTAACACGAGAATGGGCACAAGAGCTAATGGAAAAGGGAGACTTGATGCCCATCTAATTTTTTGAAGTGGATAGCAGAAGCAATCACATGTTGCCTCATAAATCCATTTTAGAGGACTTTCGTTATGAGAGGTGGAGTGTTCGGGGGTTATTTTTGACATTTCCAGGGAAGACTATATGTAAAGGTGTGATTGCATGAAAACCTTATACAAGCATGCTCCAAAGTGAACAACAGAAAATACAGAAAGGAACCAACAAATACAAGTACATCGCGTTTTTAAAAATGTTAGACCTATGAGACCTATGTCAAATTGCGGGGACCTTTTCTGGGACAAACAAGTATCTCAGTTTGAATCCTACCTAAATTTGATGGTGTTGAAATCCAAGCAGATACCTTGTCAGACCTAAGTGACACATTTATATGTAACATATATTCTATATGGTAAGATGAAGTGTATAGCAACGTACAATATAAATAAGCTCTGAGTATCATGGAAACTTATTTCTATTTTTTACTGTATTAAGAATCACGCAAAACTAAGAAATTATACTAAAAGAATGAAAAAGGAAAAAATAGGCACTTAACACTAATTCAGTCAAAGAAGAAGATACAGACCTATCCAAGCTGTTCCTCAAAGCAGTCAGCACAAATTAAGTAACTATTAAGTTCATCCTATGCTGAGTCAAAATAGAAGGCAGTGAGAAAAGGATCTCTGTGCAGCTGAGTAAGGGACAGTCCAGATTTCCATTTTGCTGTGTCAGCTGGCTCAGAAGCAAATCTGCATCTCCCCCTGGAGAGATACAGATGTACTTTTTTAATAACAAAATAGCCAATATGTCTCTAAATATGATTATCATAACCGCATATAACTTGTTGTACAACTATGCTCAGCTTCATAGGTAGGGCAGAAAGCCAGAAAATGTGGTGAACATATCCTCTTCCCCAACCCCTTGACCTACTAGTGTGATGTTTATCTTCATGCTGACATTCCTAAAAATCTATATTTCCCCCTTGAATTGAGCTACCATATATTGAGAACAGAATAACAACTAATGTTCTTTTGGCATTTTAGAAACATTTTTTCTTTGCATGAGTTGCCTTGCTTTTGCTTTCCTTTTGTACTCTTCTGTCTTTGTTAGTTCACAATTTATTTCTGTGCGACTCTTTGCAGCCACTCCTGGTTACATGTTAAAAAAAATCCCAAGGAAACACTGTGGCTTGTGGTTTCAAATGTCAGTTTCAGTATGTCCCTGAAGTTTAGACGTGAATGACATGTTGACCTTTGAAGTAGCATTGTCCTGGGACATAGCTGAGATTTTCTATTAGAGTGAGGTTTGCCTTTAACAGAAGAGGAATGTTCAGATAGACTGATTGGTACTTGGCCCCTGGCTAGGCTAGAAGTATAGCTTTCCCTCTCAGGCCTAATTCCTAGTGTAGGAATGCAGAGACAAAAGGAAACACAATAGGGAGATAAATCTAGCAGAAGTTCTTCTGAGCAGCTTTATAGATGTTTGAGCTATAAATTGGGACACATACTTCTTCCTTTGGTTATTTCATCCATTTTCAACTGTGCCTAATAGATTGTTAAAATATGCAACTTTATTCTGAAATTTAGATAGATTGATGAGGTTTTTTTCTTGGGGGAAATGTTCTGTGAAACTCTAAAGTAATAGGATAAGGTATAGCTTATTTTCTTAAGAGTTCTCTAATCAGCATTAGTATGCAACTCAGATTCCAAAATATTTGGACCCCCACTGAAACAAATAGAAGTGTTGGATGAACAGAAATGCACTGGTGACCTCAGAGCAATTTTTAATATTCTGAAGTGTTGCTTCCAAGTACTAAAATCTTTTGAAGTGGTGTTTAGCTATTTTTCTATGATATCTGGGGATTAACTCTATTCTTTATTTATCTAAGCAGGGGTTCTCCTTCAGTGAATCTCACAATATTAAAGAAGCTAATTGAATTAAGTAATTATAAAAGGTACTAGGGACCAAACCCATGAAACCAAACTCATCTGCTATTAAGAATGCTCAATGTCATTGTAATTTTCCCATCCCGTTTCAAGGAGCCTTCAGAAATGAGATTTAGTTAATGTACCTGTAAATTTAGCTTTCAGATAGGACCTCCAACAAAGTAAAAAAAGATGTGGTAGAGGAACTCCTATCAGGAAGTAGGAGGATAGCATCAAAATACACTAAGTACTTGTAATTGCTTTCCAACAAGCACAAATGACTATGACAGTACTCAAGATAGTGACCTGGAACAATTAAGTCAACTCTTATCACCATTTCTCTCCTTCCATTTCTCAAATCCTGGCAACCCACCACATAATTAAGCCCCAAATTGCAGCCCAGACAGGTGACCTAAACAAACAGAAGAGCAGAAAGCAGTGAAGTTCAGCTGGAAGAAGGAAAAAAAGCAATAGTATAAGGAAAGATGGCAGAAACAAAGGACCCCTTAACTACTCCCCTCAGGATCACACTAGTTCAGAAGCAGTTGTACAATCACATTCTTGATAAAAAAGATTATACAGAAAGGATGTGGCTGATTTTGCAAATATCCATTTGAAAACCAGTACAGTGATGCAAAGATAAGATATGGAATGGGAGAAGGAAATCAATTACTTCATTTTCCATCTACATATAACCAAAACCTTTAACTTTTTTGAACACAGGCAGTTGAGACTTAGTCTGCTAAATCTAGGAAATGATTTCTTGAGAGTTGGCTGCTTGCTAACTAGACTACACCATTCTTTGCATTACACAAATATAGTTTGTTTTGGGTTTTGTTTTTTTGGGGTTTTTTGGTTTTTTTTTTCCTTTCTGTTTTTCATTTAGACCCATGTATGCTGGCTTATCAAAGCCTCTGCATGGAAAAGAAAATACCTTAGATGCACACTGTGTGAGGAGTGGAAAATACTTGATAGTACTTTGTAACCAGAATATAAAACATCAAAATTTGTGGCAGAAATAGAAGAAATCTTAGAAACATAAGTCATTGAATCTTTGGTGTAAGAAAAACATCCAGTTGCCAGCATTTTCAATAAACTCCATGTTGGGTAACTGAGACTATGGGTTTGGTGCAAGCATACTTCCCTTCTAGAGACAAAGAAAATACAAACTTGCTTATGAAGTTAAACATCACTGAAAGATTTCAGCCTGTCACTGAATACAGCAGCAGGACAGTGATTCTGTGACCCTTTCTTCTCACAACCACAGGACCCTCTAAAATAATCTTTTCTCCCCCAAAGGAGGACTGAAAATGCTGATTTCTCTGATGAAGGTAAAATAACCATTTTTAGAGGATTTAGTTTTAATCATCTAGATTTTTAAAATACAAAACTCCAGCCAACAAATACCTTTACACGCTTCAGTCACTGTAACTGGTACAAAAGTGGACATAATTGATACTAACTTTGAAGCTCTTTTATTCTCCCACACTGATGTGAAATAAAACTGACAATCAGACCTGTTGTCATTTCTGTATAAACTGTCCATTAGAATAAAAACTAGTCTCATATCTGGGAGAATCTACAGAATGACTGTCGAACCATTTGAATAAAAACTAGTCTCGTATCTGGGAGAATCTACAGAATGACTGTCGAGATTTTTCCCATTAGACATTATCTGACTGTTGACAGACTTCATAATCACATCATGATTCTGTACTCCATCTTTCTGGAATACAATCCTGTCAAGAAAAAAGATGTATCTGCAAAGAACATGGATTATATATTCTAACATTTGTAAAATGATAAATTATCTACTGCAGCTTTATAGGACAATACTAGTATGGAAGACTGAAAAAGTGCAACTACTGCTTAGAACAGTGTGAAAGATTATAGCTACTGGAGTTCAATGGGTATCTCTTAAAATTCTTGGAATTAAGTGTAGTATTGTACTAAGCATAGCAGAAAGCATATGATGATGAAATAACTACATTATCTTTCTATTTCTTTTTTTTTCATAAACTATCATGAACACACCAAAATGATATGCATACAAAAGAACAGAAGGAGAAACACAGTATCTACTAAGCTGCTGTCGTGATTGACATTTTAATTGGCTCACAAGTGTATGGGGACTGCAGTATGTTTAGACTTAATTTCCACATGTACAATACAGCCATTACAACTAGTCTCTTCTACATCTGGGAATTAGTTTATAGCATTGCAACTGTTGCTCATCTGGTCTTCTGCTGTCTTTGCCATGAACATGAATCTTGACAGAGAAACTATGGCTGGATAAAATAGCTAGCAGATATTAATGTAGTCCCCTTAGGTATACTAGCTGAGAACATACCTCTGTAAGCAGAAAGGAGCCCAAACCACAGTGTTTGGAACTGGAGCTAAATAAAAAAGTGCTTGCAGACTGAGTGTTGCCTCTTGTGTTGGGATGGGAAAGGCAGGGTGGGTGAAAGGTACAGTGGGTATGGCAGCACATACAAACAACAGCCAGTGCTGGAACCCATCTCATGAGGACTGCTGTTCAACTGCAGTGATCAGGACACATACATGGAGCAAGGGACATCTGCATTACAGCTGGTTGGGACTTCACCAGAGAAGCCCCTTTTCTATCCAAAAATTATGATTCGTCAGAACAAAATGTTTTTGTTTGTTTGTTTGTTTGTTTTTTTGTCAGAACAAAATGGGGTTTTTTTGTTTGTTTGTTTGTTTTCTTCCTAAAGAAAACTAATAATTTTCAAGAAAAGTTTTATTTGAAACTTTTCGCAGATAGATCCATCACAGAATATCCCAAAGGAGTACATTTGCTTTGACTGTACTTTTACTTAGACAAAACGAGAACAGACATTCAATGCACATGTGTCATGGTCCAGTAAAGGTAATTTATGCAGATGTGGGACAGCAACCAGAAAGACTTTATCTCCCCAAGGATATAAAGAACACAGAGAGCGATATCCTTGGAGACATTTCACAAACAGAGTTTTGCCCCATCCCCCCTCTTGAGATATCACCATGAACTAAAAAAAAGAGGTGAGATTTGAACTGCAGTCTCCTGCACTTCAACATTCCCTGAGATACAGAATGATCTTCTATAGAAATTTCATTCTTTTGTCACCATCAAACCAGTTGAACTCTCGCCCAATATTTAAGAACTTTCACAAACCTAAACAATTGCAATAAAAGCAATGAAAAGAGAATGAAAAGAGACTGATTTTATTCTAGGATTTATCAGAGGCATGAGAGAAAAAGTTTTGTTTTGTTTTACTTTTTTAATCATAGGTGGTCTTCATAACTACTGAGCTATTTTAGAGCATTCACATATCAGTATCACTAGGAAAATAGGAAGGTAAGGATTTGGGTTTTTTTTTCCTATCCTGTTTTTCCTTTACGCAATTTGATTTAGCATGATGAAGAAAATTAAACAAATCCCCAAGCCCTGAAATCTTTCAGAAACCAGAGTTCCAGTTTTCCAGCCAGCCCTCATCCACATGGAGGCCAAATGCTTTTGTCATATTATTAATTCAGGCTGCATAAGAGGTTGTGGTTCTCTTGCTAGAGGAACTCTGCTATGAAATGTGGTGCCAGAAAATCTGACAAGTGCCCTCCCTCCCAGTACAATATTTTGGAGAGAGGAAGCACAGAGTAGAAGGCAGACTCTTTGTGGGTTGTTGGGGGATGGTTTGCATAGCTCTTACACTTCTTTGTGGTGTGGTTTGAAGGGGGAGAAAGTTGGAGTATTTCAACAGCCCTTCTCTCTCCATCTCTTGCAGTTTATACAGGACTAAAAGAAACCTTGCAGAAAGAAGAAAACAATGTTGTCACTTTCCAGCCTTTTCTACCATCTGAGAACAAGGTCTACCAGCAAATTCTAGTAGATCATGCGTTACTGCCAGCATCTGGGAACACATATAAGAAAGGTTTTGGCAGTACAATAAGACCAAATATTTCATGAGAATGAGTGCTCAGTTTCAGATGTTGTTTTAAGCCACATTCAACTATATGAAATGTGTGGGTTTCTGGTTTTGTTATTTTTATCTCCCCCCCTTCCCATTTGAAAATACCTATTTTTAATACCTCTTTCACCTTTCAGGTAAATATATTAACAGTCATATTGACTACTGTGAGCATAAGCATTAGATCTTGGGAAGATGATTGAAACCCTAATAAATTTGAAACCGTTTTCAATTAGTACACAGGAAATTTACTTTGTGAGCCATGACTTGTTTTATTAGTGCCCTGGAGGGCAATTTAGATTGGAAAAATCAGGACATCATTGTTTGCCAAGAAAAGAGAAGAGATACTTAGCTTTCATCTATAGTCTGGGATACAGCCATGAAAATGGGACTAAAATATTATTGAGTATCAAAAAATATTTATACATTGGGGTCAATCATAGTTCTAGAGTGTTGGACATGACATTCATCCCATCCCAAAGTGTTGTTAACTTGGAAGATTGCCACTTGCTAACATACAGCTTTTACTTTTAAGTGAACCCCAAGTAAAAACTTTATATTACATTTTTAATAGGTACAATTAAGATATGGAAACAGTTGCTCAAGAAAGCAGGAACCTCCTTAAAATTTATCATACCTCTCAAATTTTAATCACCTGTTTTTTCTGTGGGCTTGCATAATATACCTCATTCTGTATATTTCTTCTCTGTTATTATTCAGGTTCCTGGCCAGCCATGAATAAAAAACTTACATCATAGCCATAGGACAAAGAGAAGTAGGTACAGAGAAGGGCTCCTGCCAATGTGTAATCCCTTCTAAAAATATGAATAACAAGATCAACTTTTATGACTGCAAAATTTGTTCTGCCAATTGTAGTCTGGCCAGCAAGGAGAAAGAGAGGATACACCCGATGAAACAACTCTTAATATGTCTTTGCCTGATGTTCACAAGCATCAACTACAAAAGTGTTCCTTGTGTGTTAACCTGCCTTGACCTCATCCACCTGAACAAGGGCCTCTTGCAGTGTGGTCTATAATTTTTCAATACTTTTTAATCATAGCCACGTCAGTGTCTTTCACACTTCAGCAAACTCCTTCAAATGATGCCAAGCTCAGTTAGATTCAGCAGCACTGGACCATGGCTTAAACACTTAGGGCTAAATTATCATAACTCTTTCTTGGTCATGCAGAGGAGGGAGAATCTCCCCTCCTTTTTCCCCCCACTGTGAATGTAACTCCCAGGGAAAAGGACAGGAATATAAGACGACCCTGGTGCACCTTGCTCCATAGGCAGCACCTGATACATAGGGTGAGGAGCAAAATTCTCCAAAAAAGGAGGTGAAGTGCTTTAGTATTTTCACCAAAGCATATACTGAAAAGATGCAACTAGAAACAAGTATTCATACTATGTGGCATTAGGTTTAATCTGTACAATGAGCACACTGCAATCAGGTAAAAGAAGCTGCTCCAGAAAATAATTCAGAGTATCTAAATAAAATTAGTACTCAAGGACTACCTCTGTGAGAGAAACCTATGTGAGTAGTGATCATAATTACTCCAGAGTTCACACCAGTGAAATTACCCCACAGTCAGTTACAATCCCTATAAAAAAAGGGAGCATTAAAAAATCCAGGGACATTCAGTAATGAATCTCCAGATACATACAGATTTTGTGAGGGTATTAAAAGGGCTTACAGTTTTTCTTTCCCATCTGAAGTTTTCACCTTCAAAGTTTGTGCTTCTCAAATCAATCATAGGTGCAGTACCTGAGCTCTTACACCTGAAACTATTTCAAACATGCAAATATTCAGCCAAGAGCTTAACTTGCAAGGGTGAACTCTTGGAAATGTTGCTTCCTCCAGAACAAAAAGACTACCAGGTGTGAAAACAGCTTTTACAGTACAGAGCTGTAGTGTAGCTATGGTCCTGTCACACATTCACACTCTGAACACATCTGACCCTGAGGCAGGAATACGATAGTCTCGATTCCCAGCTCCCCAGGGACCCTGGCATGCCTGTCCACTGAAATTTCCCAAATAAAACCAGAACACACAAATGACATCCTAATGAGTCAGTTCCCACCTCAGTAAGTAGGCATGTCATTGTCAGGACACATAGCAAGGGACAGAACTGCAGGGCACATCACGGACTGCACTTATGTCTTGTTATAAGCACGGTAAGTATCTGTTTCCATCAAATCAGCTGTGTCTATTTGAACTTCTAGCTGAGGTTTTAACAGAAAATTAATCAAAACTAGCATTCTAATTCTTTCTATAAATTTCAGGGTATTAGTTAGGCTCTTTCAGGGACATAGTACACAGAATTTTTCATTACTGGGAAACAATCAGGAATGAATAGTTAGTTTTAACTTATTTAAATACATATTAAAAAATAAAGAAAAAGAAAAAGAAAAAAGAAAAAAATTAAAAAAAGAAAGAAAAAAAAAGAGCTTACCTCACACAACCACAAGTGTTTAACGGTCAAAGCAAAATTATCCAGTTTGATTGATGTCTCTTTTGATACCCCTAGAGGAAAATAATTTAAAATTTGAAAAATACAACTAAATTACATAAAAAACCCATAAATGATTAGCTACATCTTTTGAAAAGTAAATAAGAATGAAATCAATTACCATAGCATTGCTTTAAAGCATCCAAAGCCTTGACTATGTAACAGGGAACATTCTAAATTCAGTATGATTTTGGAAAGTACATGGCAGGGGGCTTGTGACAAAACACAGTCTTATAGCTCTTGTATAAAATATCAGCCTTTTTGCTGTAATGAAGTGAAGTCATCTTGGTTTGCAACTGTCGTTTGTTAGGACTGTTTTATTAATAGGAAAAAAACCCCAACAACAAAACCAACCTCCTCCCTCTCCCTGCAAGCCTCTAAATGCATCAATTTTTATTGAAATGAAGTTACATCTCCTTATAAAGGCAAGCCTCAGACATAAGTCATGGAACAAAATAAGTTTCACTTTTTGAAACATTATAACATGGTTTTACTTTGGCCCACTCAGTTAATCTTGCTTAGCAAAAGAGGAGGGGGGTGAAAGTTTATTTGGAGAGGGGGCATGCAGTTTTGCAGTGTTATATGAATAACGCACAGCACAGGTGTGGACCATCGCATAAATATTCCTAGGGCAAAAAAGCAGCAAGCAAGAGCACATGCCAGGGAACCTGCTGTGACATTAACCAGAGCGCTGTTACACACAGGTCAGGTTGCCATGTCTGGGAGCTAGGCACTTTTTATCCTCACAGGTCTGCTCAGACACATGTGGGCATCCACAAAGGCTAACTCCAGCCAAGGAAAGTTGATCAGAAAGCCAAGCTCATATTGGAGTAAGTCGGAATACCTAACTTCAGCTGTAAAACAACCTCATCTCTTTGCTGGAAAAACTCAGATAATTCACCTTCCTGCTCTAACTTCAGACAATATGAATCCCCCTTTCTCCACCCAGGCGGTTCCTTTTTTTTTTTTTTTTCATTTGTTTCTCCTGGAAAGATGCAAAAAAAAAAAAGCTAAATGAAAAATATTTAAGACTTTCTACAACTCATTAACAAGAAATTTGCTCATGTAAATGGACCTTCCAGGCACTGGCGCATAACTTCCACTGGCAATATGACAAACTTACCGCTGCCTGACACCTATTACATGAACACGAACATGATTTGATCTACAGTCAATTTATCTCACTGAACATCTCAAATTGAAGATTTCTGTTTGGAACACATGGACTATGTTGGTTAATGCTGCTGTATTTCTGATAGCAGATGTTATGAGGACCCTCCAAATTTGGAGGATACATCTTATGTTTCAATATGTGCTTGCATAATGCCTAACATTCCTTGGCAAATAAGTTAGTAACATTCTCACGTAAAATTATGCAAGGTCTTGCTTGTTACATGTGAGTATAGTTTAAAAAAGTAAAAAACAAGTTTCTATATTTGGATCATGATTTACAGTTTCGCTGAAGTGCTCTGGCTTTCTAAATGTAATTGACACAGGAGGAACTACGCTAAATATTTTTTTTTTAAATAAGGAAGAAGCAAATGAGATTACAGCATACTTTTCTTGTATAAATGTATTGCAAGAAGTTTGCTGAAAGTCTAGCCTCTAGTTTTAAATGCCTGGCAGAAAAAAACACCTCATCCAGTAGAAGAAACCAGTGTTGTAAACTTGCCCACATCAGCTGTCAAACAGAAGCCAATGTGCACAATTAATTATAAAAAAAAAAAAGTTTTACTATCTCAAAAATACAAGAGCTGATCTTCTGTAACCTAGGCTGTCAATGATTTAAAATGAAATAAATTATCTGCTAAAGGGAACAAAGTTCATAAATTTTACTTTCTCCTTTAAAAAAAAAAAACACAACAAAACATACAATAGCTGCTGATTTGCTCTCCAGGGGCACTCTTAATTTTTTTTCCTTAGTGATGTTCTTCTTTTCAGGCTAATGACAAATTTCAAACCTTCCTCTGACTTGTGTTAAGACCTGAACAAAGCCCAGTCAAGGAAGCGGAAGACATTTCCCTGAGCTATGGAAGCAGGACCCAAACTTGGTTCAATCCCATCAAATCTAACAGACCTACATCTGTAGAGGCTAACATAGACAATTTAAAAAGTAAACTGAGACAGAATTCATAAAAGATACCTCTATGGGCTCTTTCATTTTCTCTTTTCTTAATCAATTATTTGGGAAGACACCTGAGAGTATCCCAGGAGTATTATACATGTTTAGTGATCCAATTCTCCTAGAGATTTATTAATCACTACTCTAGCTCTATCAAGATCCTGCTCTATGAACATCCAGTCCTCTCTGGACAATGTTTTTTTCCAAAAAAAAAAGGGGGCAAAAAAATAACTTGTTTTAAGCACTTTAAATCTGAAGTTTCTCTATATCCTATGATATGTATGCACATAACGAGACTATGGTCTAACATACAACAGCTGAAGAAAGCATATCCTTATTTATAGTAGAATTTGAGTGATATTAAAATATTATTATTGTGATGCTTCTGTTAAGGTTCTATCAACACTTTCCAGAAATACAGTAACAGCTGTATTTTTAGAGTTTTATCATCTGGATAGAAAAACATTCTCCATAGTAAAGTTTTCAATTAAAATTATGTGTTAATGAGACTAAGCTTTTTAACTTCTGATGTGGAAAAGATCCAGAATTTATCTCTAAGCCACAAAAACATATATAAATTAAATGATTTAGCATTAGGCATGGGGTTTTTAAGCCAAATTTCTAGCATCACAGAAAATATGCTAAAAAAAAAAAAAAAGAAAAATGTCTAACTTCTTAAAGATTCTCAAGAGGGGCATCAAATTTTAAGAACCCAAAATTATTAATCCTTTCTTAAATTCCTATTGCAGGTGCATGCATTTCTTTCTTATGCATATGAAGCCAAATACAAACCTCTCAGTCATAAGTAGAATGACTACCACTGATTTTAAACAACTTTCCTAGTTCATCTCTCCAAGCAAGGAAGGACAGACAACATTCTTATACCTCTTTCAGGCATTTTCCTCAAACAAATATTTTATGGCTTAGACATGGCAATGTGAAGACCAACAAACCCACCCATGTGTACATGCATACATACATGCAGAAATGAAAACTAATCTTCATTAAACAATTTGTAGAACCCTCACTGCTTTCTCTTGTACTCTCCCACTACTTCACAGCCAATCACAGAAGCCAAACTACCTCCTGCTGGTTTTTACAGCTGAGATTTCTCAGTCCTTTATAGGCACTGTTTGACCCCTTTCCAGCTGGCTCTGATAATCAAATATGGGCTGCCGAGTCCAGCCATACCTCCCTGCTCCCCAAACAACTGCTCCAGGATTGAAAGGAGTAGACCACCCTGTTAAATGTTCTGTGATTAAAGCAGCAAAAAATTTAATAGGAAAATCTGTTCATTTTATTATTTCTTACAAGACAAAAGGAAGAGAGAGAGCAGAGAGTGACCTTCTGTGGGTATGATTAGCTTTTATTCAGTTGAAAGTCCAATTTGGAAATAAAATGTTGAACTATGAGCTTTTGCAGACATAGAACAATTTTAAGTCAAGCAGATATTTCACATACACTTTACTGGTAATTTTGTCTGGGGAATACTCCACATATGAAGTGTTAGTTTGGGAAGTTATTTTAATTAATGGGCTTGCACAGACTTGAAATAAATTCATATGAAACAATTCTTCATGCTTCCATCTTTAAACTTTGGGTTTTTTCACACTATGATTATTATATGTTATATACAATATATGAGAGAAAGACCTTAGTGACAGGTAAGAGATAAATCCATAAGGTCACATTGTCTAAACTACTGAGCTTTAAATGAGACAGGACCCCTGGAAAGAGGGATTGTACTTCCTCGAGAGCAAATGAGGATGTCCATATCCATGCCACCAGCTGGGAGAGGCCCAGAGGAAGACTGAGTTTGCAGCGTGGACAAACGCTCCTGATGAAAGCAGAGAGAAAACACAGAGAAGCAATGGAAAAGGAGATTTGTCCAGGTAACAGGAATATCAGTGGTGACTGAGAGCAAGGTCTTGATGAAAGCTTTAGCAGGCAAGAGGGAGATTTCAAATCATCTTAATTTCCTTCACCAAAGATCTCTGCGCTTTCTCTGATTCATTGGGTGGTTTTTTTTGTTTGTTTGCTTGTTTGTTTGTTTGTTTTTTAAATTGAATGCAGTTTTGAAGATCTGTCTTTTTTTCCTTACTCTAAGAAAAAGTTTGGACAGGCTCATCTCAAAATTACACCCGACTTAAGAGTTATACCATCAAGTATACAAAGCTAGACATATGAGTGAATACATTTTCATAAAGATATTCCTCATTGGCATTAAACATCAATATTTGCATAAGAAAGTAGTCCTTGGAGGTGATGTCTGGCTTTGACCAAATGCTAGAACTGTTTGTCACAAAGCCTTGAGATAAGCTGCAAGCAGATTGAAAAATCATATAAAACGCATTTTTGTGTTCTGCACAGAGATAAACTTTATCCCAGACATAATAATTGTATGATGAGAGATAGCATTTGAGAGAAAGTGTTCTTCTAAGGGAGAAATGGCATGTTATTGTAAATATAACTTTTACTCCCCACGTCATCTCCAAAGGTACATTTATGAAAATGTGATTTTTCAAAATTAGACTCGCAGACGGGCAAAGTCTGTGGTTGTGTTTGGACAAAGTACATTCAATTCTGGTCAGTCAGGTTTCATTGTCTCCAGTTGTCATAAACATTCTCAGAAGCTATATTACGCATACTATTGTGTGTGTGCATAAAATTTTGGAATCCCACCAGCAGGGAAAGAGATGTAGAAACATTTCTCTGTCTTTGAAATTATTGGTGAAAATGAACACAGGCATTTTCAAAACCTGTCTCATTAATGAAAGCCTTTCCTGGCTGGTACATATAAGGGCAAACATATTGTCCCCAATGAAAAACAGCTTTGGAAAAGTGAGGGAGAGAACTTCATGGGTGGTCTTCTAAGAAAATAAAAGCAGAGTTTTATGCTCTAGATGCATTTTAAAAAAGGAAAAAAAGAGGCAGATGATGACGACCTTTGTGGCCCAGAGGCACAGGAGCAAGATGTTATATTTGAGTCCAAGAGGACTTATGTTCTGTCTTCCTCAGATTGATGTGGGGAAATGCTGTGTGTTTCCCAATTCTGCTTCAAAGTCAATGGAATGATAAAGAGTTTCACTCTCTGAATGGGCTGAAGCAAGATTGCTGTGTAGGTGAGGCAAATTGAAAGTTTCTTGTATCACCAGAGAGTCTAAATTGACTGTAATAGGCTTTGGAATAGGCTTTTACCCTTGAGCAGAGGTCTCCAAGATATTTGATATTATGGCATTAGCTGGAGCCCAGCCTTACACTTGAGCAATTTAGTATTTTGCAGAATCTGGCATTCTGTGTCTGATTTATATTTTTAAACTCTTTGCTTCTGCTTCCTGTTAGTCACACACTACTGTCTTTGACTACATCTTTACTACATAGATATATACACATTTCTGCTGTTTTTAAGATGGGGGGAATAAATTTTCTGGTATTTGGGAGGGAAAGACAGTCATGAATATTAGAGTTGTCATTCTGGTATAAATTTCATTCTATTACAGTACACTGGCAAATACTGGAATTTGGAGGGAGAATAAATGTTGACACCTTCTGCCGTTCATGTTACAAGTTCTAGCAGAGTAGAGAGTAGTGTCTAAACTGTTATCATTGATCACCTTTGCTCAGGCCTTTTAACATTTATTTTGTACTGTCATATAGACAAATCATTTATTGTGATAAATATTCTATTTTTATCTCTTTTGGTTTATGCCTTCTAAATAGAATTTTATTAACTGGAGCAACTACATTTCTTCCATATGCAAAATTGCTTATGACATTTCTGATCACTCTGTGGTAAAGGTTCCAGGATGAATGAAAGAGATGCAGAAGCAGATATAACTGTAGATTAACATAACGTAATGCTATGAGATATTTGACTTATAGTAGAGGCAGTGTATGAATCTATCTCCTATGCCTCCTACTCATGTTAAGCTTCCTCTAGGCCCACCTAAATACATTATTGCATAAACATCACCACATAACTTTGGCATGACTATAGAATTACTAATTGACTACTCTGTTCAAACTGATGCAAGACCTTCCCTTTCTTCATTAAGTCATCTTTCCTGCCGGTAGATGTCACAGGACATGCGATTTCCTCCTGAAAAGGTCATTAAATGTGTCAAATACATAAGCACAATTTTCTTCCTCCCTGAGGCAGGGATCCAGAAATTTTGCACAGGAGTCTCTTGCATAATGCTCCCTGATGGCTAGTTTGGCAAGTCTAGCCAGCACTAGTAGCATAAACTGACTTGGTGAGATATACCTTTGAAAGTGACTCATTACAGCTGTAAACAAAGAACAACACTGGGGAAAATATCAACCATTTTAACTTCTTCATCAATGTGTTTGAGGATTCTTTTATTTCAGTGAAATATTCTGCTACCATACTATGCTATTCCCCACACTGCAAAGATGCTAACTGATGATCAATGAAAGATGTTTCAACCCACATTCATGACCTTCATCTCAAATTAACTCAATAGTAAGACTACAGGCCATTGGAAAACATTGAGTCTTAAATGACTTCGTAATATACACTTGAAGATAGTGGAAATCTTGTCATTGTGCAAATGTTTCAAGCCCTTCTATTCTAACTCGAGTGATGCTGTTTTTATAACCAAACCCATTGGACAAAAAAAGTGCAGAGTCTTACCTGAAAGCTTACCACTTTTCATATTCTCACATAAGAGAATATGAAAACAAAAAATGCTATGCTTCATTGTAGAGCAAAATATCCTCTTACAGGGAGAATATTTTTTAAAAAAAGAGTGGTTTATTCTCTGATTATATTCTGTCATAAATCATACAGACAGATGTGTGCCTTAGTCACGCATCAAGGTTGATTACCATTTCTTTAGGTTTATACAACACAGGCTAAGGATTAGACTTTTTTATCGTAACTTTTTTTTTTTTCATTTTATAGTAGAGAAAATGCAATATTGCATGCTTTTTTCTTTGTTACAGCACATCTGTACAATAAAAACAATATTTACTTCATACAATTTTCTGCTGTTATGAAGAAAGATCTAGTCATAGCTGGATCTGCTTGTGCTCTCTCTAAGAACACATTTTGGGGAAAGTCCTCATACAAGTTAAGATAATGACAAAAAATTTTTATTGCATATTCTGCTACACACATGCTTATCAACTTTTTATATTTAAAAAAACAGGTTTATGAGGAAAATCTTAGAATATGTGTATAGATGATAACATCTAGAGAATAAATATTTACCAATTTAATAATTAAGCCCTGCTGAATTCCTGCAGCCATGAGTCAAGGACTTTTAAATGCCAGGGTGTGTATAATGTTTTTTAACTTCATTGTACCTGGCCAGCCTGAACTAGAAGTGGGATTCTTCCTCAGTATAGTTCCTTACCAAAGAAAACTCTGTGGGAGAAGAATATATACATTGGGGATAGCGATCTGACCTCAGCTATTATAGCTAGTCATAGCTGGCATCAAGAAGAGATTAACATGAGGTTACTCAATATTTCTATTAGATAGAGCTCAGATTTAACATTAGTCATGGATATAAAGTAAATTTTGACTCTGCTTCGGAATTCAAGCTCTCTTAGTTATCTGCCAGCTCCAATGAACTTACAAAACCAAGATTGTTATATCATACAAAGGAATGAACACATGGCTGAAACAAAGAAAATTTCAGATTTGACTGAGGAACTCATAGTGAAAAAAATCACTGTTCACCCGTGTTTGAAACTTACCAGATTAGATTTATTTCTTTAAAAATAAAAAGCAAAGTGAACATCTAATTCATCATTGAAATAGCAGTCAGATTGTATTATTTCTGGAGGTGAATGGCTCTCTTAAACAGTCTCATGACAAATGCTGTGTGTTGTTTCCACCATCACAAAGCTGTCTTCTCTTTTTGGCTTCTCTTTCCACAGGAAAAGCCAAAAAGACGAGAGAGGTGAATTTGCCTGTGAAAATGTTAGACTGCTTCAAGTTTGGTAAAGAAGAGCATTGCCTATATCAGTCCCAGAATGTTAAAACATGAATAAAATGTGAGTCAAGGAGCGGTTTTTGTCCTATCATAATATAATTCATAACATAGTGGATCCTGACTCATTGGTATCTTAATAGAAACAATAAATCTAATACCTCAGTAGCATTTCACTTAGAAATTTATTAACTTGTCACACACAGTGCTTAGCACTCATTCATTTCTTCTGGTCTGAACAGAAATGAGACAGCTATTTGAACTGTATTTTGTTGGTTTGGTTTTTTTTTTCCTTTTTCTTAGTAAACATCAAAACAATAAAAAAAAATCCTTGCAAAGAGTTCAGGGGGTTTTAATATTTTTTTTTTCCATGGGTGTACATTTTTCCACATAGCTGTGATGTTTATGTTCACTCTGACTCACACTGGAAGGAAAGGAGGTGCTAATATCCATGATCAAATCAGTTCATAAATTTACTACATTGCCTAGTCACACCATCAACACTTGCTTTTCCACTGAATTTGTTTCTCATTATTTCCTCTCTTCCACCTCACCCATGAGTGGTTTGAAACCTACTTCAACTGAAAAACATTAACTAAAATTTCACCATGCAAAGAAGCATTGTAAAAGCAAGTTGACTTACCTTTTGAAACTTCTCCCTCAAAATGGAAAAGTTTCATGCTTTTTTGAGCAAGAAACTCTCCTCTGAGACTCTTCTCTTCCCTTGCCTTTCTTACACTGTGGCTTTAACCTCTGCCATCATTATAATTTCCTTAACCAAGGACTATGATGTCACAACATTTTCATGTTATGATGGACCTCTTTGGATTCTGCATATAATTACTACTTTTCTGGGCGTAGCTATGCAGTTGTCAAAGAAAAAGAGATAATATAAAAATAAGGAAACAATCTACAACCTCAGGTTCTTGGCCTATTTGTTCTTTATGTTGATATTATTTGAATACCAAAGTCTCTGGTGTCTTAACCACTAACATGCATAAGCATTTTGCTATCTTCTGAAGGAATCAGAAAGTAAACAGCTGATTGACTTATTTCACCTTTCCCTACTGAAACCTGTTATTGGTTGAAAGACAAGAAGAACCAGTTTTTCTACTTCATCTCATTCTACTTCCTAATCAACTTCTTTCTCCTTTCAGCAGAAATTGAATATTCAAATTAGCTATAACGTAGGTCTATGTGATGATGAAGAGGATATAATGTTTATTTTCTTGCCACCTTGGTGCCAATGAATACACTTTCCTGGATAAATGACTTTTGGGGCCGTAAAGTCACTGAAAATTGGCAATAGGAACTCTACACAAAGAAACATTTTTATTGTGAGCTTCACATTGCAAGCAAGCTGGGCAATTTCTGTTACTTTGGATTTTTAAAACTAGATTACAAATGCTAATTTCATCTCAGCTGGGAATGAAGTTTCCCGAAAGAGGAATCCTAAAGAAATAAGCTTCTCGGTCTGCAAAGCAAAATATCAGAGCCAACCGATCAAGGCTGAAATCAAAGCTGAGCTCAGGTCAGGAGAGTTTAACCAAGAGACACACTTCTTCACAGGCCTGCAGGTATTTATTTTCCTTGCTGGAGTTCTCCACATCTCCCCCAAAAAGCCAAAGATGGGATGACAGTTTGTCCCAGCAGCTGTGCAAACTGCTGTGCTAAGTGCAAAATCCTTACTGACATGCTCTGGCAATGAACACACATGTGATGGCAGCCCTGCTGCCAAGATCAGATAATCTTATGCTCTGTCCTTCCCTCTCTGCCTAACATGAGAGAGGCACAGTTAAACATAGGGTAATCTCTCTCTCTCAAAAAAAAGAAAAGCACTTCTATGCACGTTGCCCCGCAATATACAGAGCTCAGCCTTGACAGTCACTTGTGGATTGGGTGTGAGGGTAGTCAGAGAGTGGATGTGCCCTGTGTGGTACAGAGAAGTGATGAAATCCTCATCAGCAACCTGGAAATGAAGGTCAGACATTTGGTCTTCATGGAGCTCCATAAAATGATCTCAGTTTACTTGAGGTGCTTTGAGTCATGGGGCCTCAGAATGAGAACACCAAATCCTGCAGCAAGTGGTCAAGAGCCATAACAGCAGCTATATGAGTGCCACAATACCTTTACAATATTGAGACTGAGCTATCGTTACTAAATGCAGTCAACTGCAACAGAGGGAGCTTGTTTGTGCCTTGAATGATTACATTTTAAGTATAAAGGAAGATGCAAGCATCTCTACCAAATGTCTGCCTGTTGTGTGAATGGAGTTTGTATTGCCTTAGCTCACAAGCCAGTAGGAATACATTGCTTTGTCAGCTTGAAATAAAATTCAGGGAATCTATTTGAATATCATGAACTGTTTTTTGGTTTTGTTGGGTGTTTTCAGCTTGATGACTTAAATACAGAGGGTGAGTATGGCTAAACACCCTACTCCCACTCAGTCATTCCTAAAATGTATGTTCATGTTCAGTTTCTCAAGGTCCCTCTGGATTTGTGTCACTGAAGCAGTGCTATGCCAACTCCACAAGCTGAGAACAGACATCCTGCTCTCACTCAGTTCCACATCCCCCAGGACATATAGTAACTACTTGGTGGAGAGGAACACATTCTGTGACTAACGTGGAAGTTCCATCAAAAATGATTACAGGGCTTTGCTTTAAGCCTTTGAGCCTTCATACTTTCTGGCATACTAAAAGAAATCCTTCCTCAGCCTCTCTTCTACCAGTTCTAAGCAAGAACATTGGAGGATACAACATGCCATACAAAATCATTTTCTTTATTTGTAAAAATTCCTGCAGTAAAATAATGAACATCAGATGTCTATTTCTTGCTAATATGCTGATACTGCAAAAAAGGAATACCTCAGCTCTCAGCCCAGAACAGCATTTCCTACTCTTCATGCTGTGGACCCATAAGAAATCACGGTCCAGATTTAGGTCACGAAGCATTCAGCCTTCAACTCAGCCTAAGATAGATGTCCCTCTCTTCTAATGAAACTTCTGTAGCCAAAGAACAAACACAGAACCTCATTCCACCTCAGTTCCCTTCTGGAGGTAACTATCTTTTATTATTAGCAGAAATCTCCTGCACTAACTGCTCCTCTGTCTTCACTGTCTCTATTAAATGCCTGAAGGAGGGGATTATTTCATCTCTGGCTTTTCTAACTTATTCTTCCCCACATTCCTCTTCATCTTGACATTATTTCTAGTGGGAATTCAATCAGGTAATGATGCAACATCCTTTCTGCACACTGATATCTTGTGATTTTAACTCATTGGGTGTAGTTTGTGATGGGAAAAGAAAGTGTTCGGCCATTGATTTTTTCTGCAGTTTTCCCCTGTAATTTTCATAACTGCATTTCCTAACTGTGTTCGCTAAGTGAGTAAAATCTTAGTGGAGTAAATGTCATGCAAATTGAGACAATCTCATTGCTCTGCTATACAACTAACACACAATGACAAACCCATTGAACTGAATTGCTTATAAGTTATGCAAGAGGAAATTAATCTACCATGCGTCGGTTCATTTTGGCATAAGACATTGAAATTCGTATCAAGTGAGATACGAGAGAAAAGCCAGCATCAGCTAGGAAGGTGTATGGTAAGTGAAGCAAGGTAGGAACTTATTGAAGTTAGATGCCATGGTTAATTCTTTTCTTCATTAAGTAAGAGTCATTCGTACATTAGGTTCTCGAGGACTTATTGATCTTGGCAAAGCAACAAGATTATTTTTTAAAAGTCAAGTTGTTGTTGACCTGAGCAGACCTTATAACAATATATTCATGTCTGAACTTTTATCAATATTTTAATCAATATCATATTCCATTTGATTTATTTTCATTGCATGATCTTCCTCTTATGGACCCCCAAATGAAATATCTGGGTTTTATTTACAGGTAATCACTATGTCTATTTCAATGTTTTTGATGAGGCACATTATTTTTTCTGGTTTTATAAACTTAATTGTTCTCTCCTCAAAAATATCCAGACCAATATTTAAGGTTTTATCAAATCTCAAATTCAAAAAAATTTGAGGGCAAAACCAGTGCAGAAAAAACCAGTTCTTTTCTTATGTTATCTAACTTCGAGAAATCAGTTTCTTACTTTGCGCTGAGGTACATACTGATTAAATATTATGTCTGTCTGTATTTATCTCAATATAATATCACAGATAAAGTAAAATATGGTAATTAACAGGCATGGATCCTGTTTATAAATTTTATTTGCTGATTTTTTTTTTTTTCCCTGAAAGTAAGTAACTTCATAACCATAAGCTGTAAAATAATTTCTGTTCTGTGTAAAAGTAATATTTTCTGAAGTTGCAGGTTGTTACCACTGGTCATGGTGCTAATTAGTATTTCTTTATTTTTTTCTTGAACCATTCCTTCTGTGTGTTATCTCTTCTATTTAGATTGCAGGATCTTTGGAGAACAAACCACCATTTTGCTCGGAGTTCATGCAACATCTGCCATGTTATTCTCATATTTTTATGAATGATTCAGCTGAAATTATAATCTTTGTTCTTTTTTAAGTAGTTGCCTGTCCCCACAAAATTCTCTATAAGAGATTTCCAGTTTCAATGTTGATATTATGAAAACTCATGTAAGAACATTATTGTATTCAAAATGTTGTGTAATAGCTATAAGTAGGGATAATCATCTGTTAAAGGGATATTTTTAATCTCAGAAAGAATCCAAAGATCAACGTACAATTTACACTATATGCTAAAATGTGCTACTATTGACATGAGGGATATCCACTGGACTGAAGGAGGATAGGATATATACAGCGGATATACACAGACTCCTTGCACAAGTTTAGCCTGGGTTTTCAATGGGATCTCATGAGTCACGCCATGCTGCTTTGCAAGATGTAACCCTGCTACTGTAAACCACAAGTTGGCCTTTTGTCTCAGAGCAACTACACAATTACTGGATACTCCCATGTTACATCACGTGATTATCATATTCTTGAGGCCACTCCTTGAAAAGCTTGGGCCATTTTTAATGTAGGATTCACTGAATTTATAGTATTATCCTTTAATATGCTATGTTTTTCCAGGCATTAACTACTACCTTTTATTGTAGCAGTAAATTATATAGTAAATGTGGCTTTTTACTGACAGTGTCTAAAATAAGCAAAGTTAAAGAAATGCTAAAAATATCATCATACGGCATATACAATATGGTTATATTTAATCTCAGGATGAGAGACAACTTTTGTAATGTAATTAGGTCTCATGGTTTTTCTTGGCGTTTGATACTCTCTTTGCAAATTGGGGATTAAAATATTAATATTTATGATGCTGAAGGAAAGTAAGCTCTGATGTTGAAAAGCTAGGTATTATCATCCTCCTCCTCTCCAGTGGAATAAATCTTTATATATGTTAAAATTATTCTCCCTATATATTTTTCCTGCTTCAGCATTTAATAAAATAGCCCCTGGACTCCAGACAAGAATGTTTTTTTATAACACACAATGATGTCTGGTTCTGCGCAGAGCAACAACAAAAAAAGATCATTACTATCCTCATGAGTAGCCGAAAAGTTAGATTGATTATGTTTTGCATTCATCCACAAAAAAACTTGGTGGAAAGGACCAGGCTTATTTCTAGAAATAAAATACATGTTTTACTATCCAAAGATTTCAAAACTCTTTCACCATACCTAGAAAATATGTACTGCATCATATTTTATAAGTGGCTTTTGTTCTGAGTAAGTTTTTTCCTGATTTTCATAAAACTTTTCTCTGCAATGGCACGAACAATTTTAATCATTTTATAATTTTGCTGCAGTCTGCCTTTTTACACTATTCCAGTGGAATGATTTCTCCATCCCAATGGTACTCAGCTGAGTGTTTTAAAGAGTTTCTTGAATTCAAATACAAAATGTAAATGAGACCCTTAACTAAATCACAGATGCAAATAACATCCAGATGGATCAGTACATGTATTTCATAAACAGTCCCTATCTTTGTAATGGGTTAAATTAAAATCCTGGATCCAACATGTAGTAAGTGGAAGTTTCAGTCTTCTCAAATCCTTGTTTGGATCTGATCTGCATGGCTGATGTCCATCTCTAGGCAAAAATCTGTTTGCCCAGAGGAAAATGATTCCACTGTAGTCACAAATAGTTACACATGTTTCCATGGGTGCTTGTGAAGCCAAAAGTTTGCACAGGCCAGAGAAGCAACCTTGTCAGAAGAAAAAAATACACAGATCCCATGCCGCAATTGTTTCCTGAATAAAATACTTCAAGCCCTGGTATGTCTGGACTGCATATGGAATGAGCATATGTATGTTTATATTCATGTGTTTATGTTCATACGTAGTTTCCAATTCTAATGTATATAAAAAAAAATATATATGAATGAAATCTTATACATTTGACATCACCATAACCAAGAGTAAGTGACCACTTCAGGCTAAAATTACAATTACTCTCAATATTGTAAGAAAGGCATTTTATGGAAATCTATATGAATTTTATGTGTGTATGCACAGGCATGTCTGTTCATATAGAAGTACATTAAAACATATATTTAACTGTATGAATTGATGGGACAGGGACTTTTTATTTAAACATACTGTGATAGCACCAAACTCAGTAATGGAAAGACTCAATAATGTTACAGTCAAAGTGCTAGACTCAACAACAGAAACCATGGGAGATGAATGGGAGTTACAATGACAGCAGAGCCAAAGACTTCTTGGTACTAGCAAACAACAAAGCAAGGGGCAAGCAACAGAAATTGCAGCTTGGGAGGCTCAGATTAAACTTTTAGGGAAATAAAGTTAACCAGAAATTTGGTGTTGGCAATCGTCTCACTTTGAGCAGTAAACTGGACTAGATACATTCAGAGTTTCCTTCCAATCAGCATTTCTATGGTTCCATGAAATGTATTAAAATGTGTGTACCAGGTATCATATCTTAAAAAAAAATCCAACACACTGGTATAATAACCCAGGCAGATTAGCAAGGCTTAGCTAAGGATATCAATTAGTAGAACAAAAGGTAACTGTATTTCTACCCAGGTCACCAACATATGCCCATTTGTGAAAAATATTAATTGGATTTCTCCAATAAAAAATTTACCTAATTGACCTATAGCAACTTACAATACAAGACTCCCTCCTGGAATCTCTAAAATTTACTTTTTGTTTGATGAATATTGCAAGTTCAAGAAGTGCTAGAAGCTGTTAGAAATTATTATCTATATCAGCACCTTGGATTCCATTGTCTGATTCCAGTATGCAGGTCACCAATTCCAAAGTGCAAAAAATCATTGGTTTCTTTGATCAGGAAGGACCTTCCATATAAATGTGCCAAAAATTTATCTGTGTGTAATGATGTTAATTTGATGCAGCCCATTATCATAGAAATATAATTACAGGAAATATTAATAAATAGAATTTATTTCAGTATTCAAGTGTAACATCAAATATTTTATTTTTTCATTCT
The DNA here is from genome assembly GCF_001431845.1 of Calidris pugnax. Classification (NCBI taxonomy): domain Eukaryota; kingdom Metazoa; phylum Chordata; class Aves; order Charadriiformes; family Scolopacidae; genus Calidris; species Calidris pugnax. The sequence goes on from NW_015094506.1 coordinate 49,941,741, forward strand.
CTACCAAAACAGACTGTGAAATAAGTACCTGATCATAAATTTTAATTTATTCAATTGAAACACTTGCAAACATTCCTAATACTCCATTCATTGTCTTACATAAATCTACGTTGTCGCATCCTTTCCTTCAAAAGAGAAAATGACCCTGTATTTGTTGGTTGCGGGCTCAGACATTTTGAGACACTCCCCAGAGTTTCCTCTTTCTGCTTGAACTTCTGTCTGAAGATTTCTAAATGTAAATGTAGTACCTTAAAGTGTGTTCTGATTGCTTAATGATGAACAACCGCAGATGACTTGACTTCTGTTTACTTAGGTACTAATTATAGATGTCTATCTGAAATACACCCAACATTTTGAGTGAGCCTGGGAGGAGCTTGGCTACTATTCTGACAGGTGTTAGAATGAAACTTTAAAAATGACAAGCAGGAATCATTTAGGGAACTAATGTCTGGAAAGATTGACTGTCACTAGTCTTTGCTTTGATTTTTCAGCTGTAAAATAGAGAAAATAATATATCTTAGGAAAGAAATAACTCTTTGAAGTATTATGAAGTTGCCTGATTTTGCAGACCACTGTGAGTTTCTCGTCTGGAAGGTGTTACATACGGTGAGAACAAGTTATTGCTTGCTGTCTCCTATCGAAGACAGATGCATAATTAATCATGAATCCCATGCTTTCATCTTGCAACCCAGATGCAGCAAATATATTTTTTTACTTGCCTTCAGCTTAACAGGCAGAATTACTGGTTTCTTAATGAAGTAGACAAGCCTAAATCCAGCTTTCACTACCAGACTAAAACACTGGTTCATGGTACTCTGATATATCTGGTTCTTTCACGTTCACTGTGCATGCATATTCTTAAAAAGTCAGTGCACATTTAAAAAATGTCACTGCACATTTACACATCAAGGAACCTCATAGGTTTTTGTTTCTGCCATACTGATCCTGAAGAAAGCCTGTTGGTCTGAATTTACTTTTATAATATTTTTATTCTTGTGATGAGGAGAAAGTATGAGCCTATTTTAATTTACTGCACTGTTTGGTAACTATTAACACCTAATCCAGATGAATAGCTAATAGCCTAGTGGAGACAAAGCAAAGAAAATGTACGCTCAGTAGTTAAATAACATTAAAAATTCTTAATCTTCCAACTGTCCACTCTTCATTTCCCCAAATTTACTAAGAAATATATCAGTATATACCAACAATTCAAATATGGCCTCCTTCTGTTTCTCTTATAAAAACTTAAAATAAAAAAAAGAAAAAAATAATCTGTTGCCTTCTTATTTGCTAGTGCCAATTTCTTGGGAAGTTACATTGTGGTAGTACCTACAGTTTGAAGAAATAGCACTAGTAGGTGTTTCTTTCACTGCCAACTTTACTTCGGGAGGCAGTTGGCCCAGTACAGTGTGATATTTTATACTACATGATCTTCAAGAGGAAAGGGGAACAACAGGAGAATCACAGGCTCTTGACAGAAAAAAAAAAAGAAAGGGTAAAACAAAATGTAGAAAATACACGGAAAACCCTTGCTTGCTTCACAGAAATAGGAAAGCAACACAAACCAAAATTGCTTAAGCCCTTGCTTAACTTCTGAAATCAAGATCCCATTCATGTGCTAATAAAGAAGCTGCCTGCTCCCTTAGAGCCAAGCATTTTTCTGGACTGGGACTGCAGTTCTCGGCACCAGGCAGCATCACATCTTTCTGAAACAGTCTCATGACCCCAGACTACGAAGCGACTCCTAAGAAACACTTGATCAGATAAGAAGAATGTTTTCAAGCAATAATCATGCAAAGGTTTCCCAGATGAATGATTCTGTGCCATGAATAGAACACTGTGGGGCACTGTTTTTTACAAATAAATTTTATCCTTTTTTTTTTTTTTTTCCCACACAGTTGTCTTTTATTTCCTCTCAATGTTGGTGGTAGGAATTGCTGTAGGCCTCACAGGAAGCAACCAGCCAACTTGGAGTTTCATAAAACACAGTGTACAGGCTTAAGCCTGTCCCGATACACCGAAGCACAGAGCTGAGTGCAGGGCAGCTATGTTACCTACACTCAAACACCAGTAAATCAAATCATATCATAATCTGATTTAGGACATACCAACACTGCAATGCAATGGTCCTCTTTGAGCTAGCTCGGGTGCTGTAAGAAATAATGTTCATAAAGTGGTCCTCTCAGCTAATGTAACCACCTTCTCAATTGCCTAACAATTAGCCTAGACAGAAAGCCTCTTCTTCTCTCTGTAGCTGAATTTCTCCAAATATCATGAAATAGCACAGAACTGTTATAATCATGACCACAAATTGGTCTCTTGGATGCAGTCCGAGTCCCTTTGAAGGCACTAGAAGTTTACTATAATAGCAATGAAGAATTGAACCAAGAAGGAAGAGAAGGGAGCACTATAATCTTGTTTGGTCTTCTTCACTTTCTCCTTACCCAGAAAAAACTCCAGAGTGAAAACAGTGAAAAAAGAATCAGACTTGTGTTTTGTGCATGATTTCCAGCAGCCTCAGCAATAAGAATTGGAAGCCACCCATCTAGCTGATGCATGAAGACCACTAACCATACACTCAATAATGTATTTCCAATTTTTGCTGTCTTTTTGGATTATTTCAATGGCACAGCTCAAGGCAGCTGCTCTCAGTGCCTAAGGAGTTGCAGCTGTTCATCATGGATGTGTCAGGAAGGAGAGGGTTTGGAGCTTGTTTCCAGGGATCCTACTGTGTAGAAGGCTGGCAAGGACTGTGGAAAAGGGAGGGTATTGAAAAGAATTTCTGTAAAGCTGTTTCCCATAGTTGTGGCTTTGGTCACATATGGTGAATAGTTGAGGTGGTTTTTAGTTGGACAGCCTGGGCACTCTCACAGCAACTATCAGGCAGTCAGCATTTTGGAGCTGGTAACCAAATTGTTGAGGGCTTTGGTTTTACAGCCATTTTTCCTTGATATATCTTATAAGGCCAGTCATGTACGGATGTTTGTAATGAAATAGCTCATTCTTTACATTTGCCTTTTCCGGTTGACTCTTTCAGTCAAACTCATAATTTTTTGAGAAACACTATTGAAAAACACATAGGAGTAAGTACAATAAACTGCTGAAAGATGACTTCCCAATTTATTTATCTTAAGAGAGACAGAGAAGGTTCTTTTCTGATACCAAACAAGCAGATGACTTTGCTTTAATTATATCACTGTAAGGAAGGCCTGGTGTTTTTGTTGCTGGCCTTTTAAGATCTCAAAAGCAACATTCATTGCAACACTAGGCAGTTACCATGGCACAGTGGACTTATTTTTAGAAGAAATTAACTAACCACAGAATGATGTAGATATATTGTGACAGAAAAGTTGTCATGTAGGTTTTATACAGAAATCTGCCAGACACTTGTTTGAGTAAATAAAAATTATTTTTATTTGATTAAAGTTATACTCTGGTCTTCTGTGGTTGCCTGAAGCAAGAGTGATGAACTTAATAAATAAATAAAGCTACATTACAAGGAATTTTCGTCTCTAGTGGCAAAAGTAGAAGATATATATTGACAATTTTAATACGGATCAAATGCTTCACAGATTATGGAGTCTTTTTCCATATGGTACCCACACAGTACAGTTTTATTGGTCTAGTTCTTCAGCTCCATTAGCTTACAGAAGGTGTGTATGCCTACAATGCCTGTCTCTTGGTGCTGAACATATTTCATATCCCACCTCCCACCACCGGGGCAAAGGCAAACAAAGCAGGACTTAAAAGATAAAAGAAGATGAATGAATCTGGCAGCCTTTGTGTCAACTCAACCCAGAAGACAGAAAGGAAGTGCCGTGTGTTAGCAGGAGCCTCATGGAAATTCCTGACAATTTTGCCATTCTCCCACAGATTTTACAAACGTCATAATGACAAGGACTGTAGACATGAATTCAGATGATGTCTAACAAATGTATTTTCTCTCTCTTCCTGTGTGTGTATATATATCCACACACATGCATATAAAATTACAATCATCTCTTAAATAGAACTTTTATTATAAGCCATATCCTAAGGAGCTTCATGATCCATAAAACGTGACAACAAAGCAAATAGGTACCATGTGTTCAACACAATCATGGGAGAGACATTTACAGGCACTCAGAGATTACAGGGGTATACCTACATGGATTCAGGCTGTACCACTCATGAAGAAACTAAGTTCGTTGGAAAAGTATATGAATGTTCAATGCTTATTTCATGTGTAAGTTCTGCATATGCCAAGATCCTAACGTGATTTAGGTACGGTTTATGTTTAATGCTTACATGGCTGTGAGGTTGAAATCTGGTGGTTTCTAGGTGACTGGGCATGGGAATTGGAGAACATGTTCATGAAGAAGATTCATAAAGAAAAGCCCCATGTTAGACAGGAAGGCAATTCTTGATGCTGGCCTAAAGCTAGCAAATCTGACTGGCATCATGTTGGTCTCCTGTAAAAGGCCACTGCCTGATCAAGGATGTCTGTAATATGCTCATTGAATGACCCAGCTATTTTCTACAAGACTATGACCATGAGAAGTACTGTAGGCACCAAACATTCATATAAGCATCCTATAATAAGACCAATAAAATAAATGTAGGAGAGAATGGATCTGAAAATCTTCCTCCTAAATCTTCCTCCTTCCATGAAGTGAAAATTTATTGCAGAAAGGAAAGAAAAGCACAGTGAAAATTTTGGTTATCTTAAAAAATATCTTATCCTAACAGTTCCCTGTGACAATCAGATAATATGCAGTAAAAACAAACCTTGTAATCAAATTAATCACTTGGAATATTAAAGAAGACTCCTGTACTGGTGCTTTGTTAATATACAGTAAATAAAAGGAATGTTTCTGACTATTTCTGAATGAAAGCAAACAACAGATTCAGAATCAACATTTAACCTCTCTGTAACTTAAAGAAGAATATTTCAAGATTTTTCTTTCTTTTATCCTAATCAATAAAACTTAATGGACTTCAGAGACTAAATAATTCCCTAATAATTTACTAATTTTATCCATTTAGTCATAAATCCTACTTGCATTTAAGCTTATGACTTCTGTGAGTCTTCTAACCTGAAATTACATTTTCAGCTCTGAGTGAAATTTTCACACAAACATTTCTCATCATCAGCTAAGATGCCATATTACCAAAAGTCTGATTTATTTGGTAAAAAAAGATATGGTAAATCATGGAACTCATGACATCTGTGACTGCCATGAAGAAAATTCATTTTGCTGTAAGATTTCCAATGCTCAACTCCTAGCCTGGTGATAGTTTAGTTTCTTTACACAACTTCCATATATTTGTTTTTAATTCAATGCCTGATACATACTTTTTCCTGATATATCACATAGTAAATTTCAATTATAATTTTTGCTTTACTTAGAAAGTAATTTTTTCCCCTTCTTTGAAATTTGAAATCTGCTATTTTAAATATGTTATGTTTACAGAATACAATGTAGTTATGGTGTATATTTATAGTAATAGTTAAAATGAAACTGAAGCTAAATCATATATTAGCCTCTGTGGAAGTATATGAATGTAAATCAAAGAAAAGAATATGAGACATGGAAACATTTATGCTTTATAGCTGGAAAATGGCAGCTGAAAGAGGTGAGATTAAAAGAATTCAGAACTTGATGATTAATGATGGAAAAACAAAGCACCCAATTTATGCTGTCTGTGCAAGGTTGCACATCAATGCAGGGTTGCGTTGCACATCAAAACCCAGGCTAAGCTGAAAACACAAGCCACAGGTCTTCTGTTTCGAGCTGGTGTCTGATTCAGTCATCCATTCTCATTATCTATTAAACAATTTTGTCATTGCCATGTAACCTTGACATAAAAAAACTTGCAATGTTTCTTTGAGGGATTTTAGTCCTTTGTTAGCTGACTGCATGTAAATGGTTATAAAATCTTTTAAGTCATTAAGTTCATCTGCCTGGAATTGAAATTTTGTTTGTAAATATTTTAATAAAAATCCAAGAGAGAAAGTGAATTGGTTGTGGCTCTAGGCTTTCCTAATAACTTGTAGAACTCTAACTGTACTCATTGCAAAGACAATAGTGTTTTCTTTTGTATTTACTATTTCATAAAAAATAAGTGTTTTTCATTGCAATAGCACTTTCTCTTCAAAATATTTATTCTGGAAAGAAATATTGGGGATGCCATTTAAAAAAAAAAACTAACAACAAACCTTGTTCTTTTTAGAAAATAAAATGGAGACTTTCAGATTTTCATCAGATGCATTTTTGCATTTATTAAAACTGAAATTCGGGAAACTATACATTCTCAGTTTGAAAACCCAATCTAAAAAAAAAATAAAATTCTGCTTCTGGATCTCCATCTTACTTTTTGCAATAAGACTTTCTAATTTGTCTACTAATTTGGAAATTAGAACATGATTTTCTTGGACATTATTTGGCCAACACTGATGAAAGAATTACTGGATAGCGTGATGGAAATACAGAAGAGGAAAATGAGAAGATGATAATGAAAATCTATGAATAAAAGTGACAGAAGAGATTACAAAAAAAAAGAAAAAGCAATTTTTAAATTCCTGAGGGCAAAAAAACCCAATGATAGTGTACATTGTTGATTTGAGTTATGTTTTCTTTATGCAAGTGCAATGGAAATGGGTGAAGTACAAATTATATACAAGATTTTTGGAAGAAGTTTACAAAATCATTAACCATGCACTAGCAGTTCACCAATAATGAATGAGTCCAAGACCCTAAATACAATTTTTGTGTTGAATTATTTGACTAGTTAGATTCAATAAATCTTTAAATCAGACTTTCCTTCTGAGGTATCTTTTATTGTGTGCTTTCACATTCATGTAGTTTTATTGATTGTATCTTCTTCACTGCCATATGTTAAATTGCAAGCAATAAAATTGAAACATTAAATCACGTTCCTTTCCTTTCATGTGTCACTTACCTATTGGGAACATATGTTACACTGGCACAATAAAACTTGCCCTGAAGGCCTAGTCTGTGTACACAAGGCTGTGAAAATGGAGGCATATAAAAATGTCCCTCTGTCTTAACTGAAGATTAAGCTTCAATAAAATAATATTATAAATATTTAAAACATAAAATATGACTTGTAATGATGTAATAACAAATTCTCTGGAGTCTGTGGCCATAAAAGGAATGCAGAAGGATATCTGCAGAGTGTGTCTTCCAGCAGAGTTTACCACTTCACCTGTGATGCAGGCCACAATATTTTCCTGAAAGGATTTAACTCAGGCACTCTTTCCACTCAGTTGACTTTTTTTGCTGGATTAACCTAGCGTGCGTTTATTCTTTATATAACAAATTTTTTTTGCTCTTCATCTGAGACAACTGAACGTTATACAAAGAAAACTAATACTAATTACATTACATTTTAAAATAAATTTAACAGGAAGGAAAATTAAGTATTCTATACAGTAGTAAATAAAACAGCCTAGATTCAGTTTGAGTAATACCTCTGTACTTTTGATTAGGCAAGAAACTGGCTTCAGCTTGATTTTCTCTTTTGGAAAGGACAAAGCTTTCATGACTGCCATTTTTATTTTTCCAAGGACCCACTTCTGACCCATTACAACTGCAGAACCAGTAGTTTGGAGTCTCTCTTCCGAAACATTGAATCACATCTGATACCTAACTAATTGAGGTTACGATACGAAATACTCACCTATGCCTTTGTTAGAACTAGGCTGATTGGTTCTCTCTGAGAGAGAGCCTATTAAACAGTTCTTATCCAGTCATTTCTTAAAACTCCTACTTTTCTAAAGAACTAGTGCAGATAATGAGACAAAAATGCTAGGTTTTAGTCAAAGTTTTGCTCCTAATTTATAAGCACCAGCAGTGAAAAGTTCTGAGTTTGTTTTTTTTTTTAGCAGCATGCAAAATTCAGAAAGATTTGCTTGTCTTATTTCTTTTCTCTTGGTCTGGCATTGGCAGAGATTGTTCAGTAGCAAGCAGAAGCATGGCACAGCAGTTTGAGGAAAGTGAAGAAAAATGTTTTTTATAGCTGAATGTTAAGTTAGTTCAAACCAGAGAGTATATAATTGTCAAAACCACACTGGAACTAACTCACCTATTCTTTCTAAAAGTGCCATGGGGTCTTCATTTCACAACTAGTCCGTGGGACATTAGAGTTTATTGTTTGTTTCATTGCAAAAGACTGTGAAATACTGAGATTGAAAGTAACTTTAATTTCATTTCCAAAAGAAAGAACAAAGTTTTACTGATATTTGCTAGAGCATGAGTCCAACAAAACAGCTGGAGTTTAAATGAAAAGGACTTCTATTTCCATTATAAAAATGAATTTTCTGTGTTGTCTGGGAGAGATGCTATGTTCCTTCGTCTGCTTTAGGATAATAGCACTATAGTCTCAGTATACTTATCTATCTCATCCAATTCTTTTTCTTCTGACTATAGTCCTTGCAAATGAGTTTTTCAGTGAAAAATCAAAACATTGTCTAACTTAATGAGCATTGTAGAACATTGAGAAAAGCTGTCAGTTCATCCGACCCTTATTATTTCATCATGAAAAGTCTGATCCTGAGACATTATCTATTGCTTTTTATTCTCAAAGCCCAGGAGGGAGCAAATCAATTGCAAATGCAAAATTTGTCAAAGGCTTTGGGCCCAACCCTTGAAAAAGAAGTACAGCCCATGCTAAATGGCTGTGCTCCATAAAAACTACAATGGGGGTAGTGGGAAGGAGTCTTCAGTCCTGGCCAGAAAAACTGCTTATGCAGCTGGGTCACAGATGCTAATTTAGAGGAAGGGGCACAGAAGTGATTGCAGTTATTTTCCTCCAAAAGATTTAATCCAATATATCTGTATAGCATTTCGATATGTTGCATACATTCATGGACTAAAAATAACAGTATCAAGCAGGGAAGATGTAACAATCTTATACAATATACAAGGAGTCCTCTTATAGCTGTTGTTGCCTTCTTTGTGCCACCAAATTGCAGCTCTTCAATGAATTCAACAGTCCCGTGGATATGTGCCTTAGGTTATGATATATCTCTTCAAATTTTAGTCCTCTGAGGTATGATATCTAAGTCTGAGCTAGTTACCCTTTTTCTACAACAAAGAAAGCTCTTTCAGAGACATAGATGCTTATTTTAGAAAGAGGCAAATCAATGTTTGGATGTGCCTACTTCCTTTTGTTGGTACAAAGCAAATCAAAGTGATTAGATCAGATATTATCTTCCTTTAGCCTCTTAAAATCATATTCTTACTTCCCGTTTATTATTCCTATAGAGCTGAATTCTACAAACCTCAATCACGCTTAAGTCAGTCCCTTCCTAGATGAATAGTAGCACTGTTTGGAAGGGGTTAACTAAGCTGTCAGGTACTACTCAGTGAATAAGCATGGTGTAATCTGGCTCTCTGCCCAAGCATGTTGAATGAGGTTGGCTAAGAATACTTGATTTACTGTGAACAAATAGTTAAAGCAAAATTCAAACCAGATAAATTCATGCAATAGTCACCCATCACTCACTGCTCCTACTAGATGTGCCCGTGCAAACCTCATGAAGACCAACAAGGCCAAGTGCAAGGTCCTGCATGTGGGTCAGAGCAATCCCAAGCACAAATACAGGTTGGGCAGAAAATGGAGTGAAAGCAGCCCTGAGGAGAAGGACTTGGTGGTGTTGGTGGATGAGAAGTTCAATATGAGCTGGCAATATGCATTGGCAGCCCAGGAAACCAACTGTATTCTGGGTTGCATCAAAGGAGCCTGGCCAGCAGGTCAAAGGTCAAAGGAGGGGATTCTTCCCTTCTACTTTGCTCTGGTGACACCCCACCTGGAGTACTGTATCCACCTCTGGGGCCCCCAACACAAGAAGGACATGGATCTGGAGAGCCACAAGGATGATTGGAGGGCTAGAGCACTTCTCCTGTGAGGACAGACTGAGAGCATTTGGGTTATTTAGAGAGTTGGTTGTTGCTAGAGAGGAAAAGAGTGTGGGGAGACCTTCTAGCAGCCTTCCAGGTCCTAAAACGCAGAATGTACAGGAAAGATAGGGAGGGATTATTTGTCAGGGAATGTGGTGATAGGATGAGATGTAACAGTTTTAAAATGAAAGAGGGGAGATTGTGAGTACATAGTAGGAAGAAATTCTTTACTGTGAGGATGGTGAGGCACTAGAAAAGGTTGCCCAGAGAAGTTGTGGATGCTCCATCCCTGGAAGTGTTCAGGTACAGGCTGGATGGGGCCTTGAGAGACTTAATGGAAGATATTCTTGCCCATGGGGTTGGAACATGATGATCTTTAAGATCCCTTCCAACTTTAACCATTCTATGATTCTATGAATACAGAGTATCATTAGGGAACTAGGATTGTGAAGCTTAACTGTATTGCAAATTCTGTGCATGACTACACAGGATAATCTCAGATTGTAAGTATCGTTCCACAGAGTGCACTCTTGTAGAAGTATAAAAACAAATAAAAAATGTGGAACAGTCTTTGTATTGCTTAGGGTGAAAACATAGTGCAGTGAAAGACAACATTTCTATACAAATATAGAGTCTTTTCTTCTGTGGCTTTGTGTATAGAAAAACAGAAAGTGCATGGCTACATTTAAAACATAGGTAGGTAAGCATGATCTATCAAGAAAAAGCCAAGTAAACTCGTCTGTGTAGAGATTTCTGCTGTTACAGCTAAGCTATCTTTAACCAAGTGAGTTCACCTAAATGAGGCTGGAGGTCTTTATACTTAACACACACACATATATATATATAAACACATGTATAGATGCCTATACTGCCTACAGTATTCTTGCACAAAAGCTGTGTCAAAGCTATGACAATAAGAGCCTCTGACATTTTGAGAGTACTTGAGAGTTGGCTAATGCTTTGAGGTAGATCTGCATAGACAGTTCCTTTGCAGTGAACTCACTAAAGGAGCCTGAAAGACTTTTAACCTGAAAAAAGCCAGATTTAATTAGACTACGCATTAGGACAACTCCATAAATACAGCTCATCATAACTCAGTCAAACACAATAGGGAAGGGTTTATTTACAACACTAGACTATGTCTCTGCAGGGATGCTCTTAGCTTTAGCCAGCTCAGTAGCTTTGAGTTGCAGCAAAATTGGCACAGCCTGTTGCAGCCCTGGGGAGGTTTCTTTCCTCATTTCTGATGTCTGGTTGTCTCTCTCTGCTGCTCCTCTCAGCAAGCTCTCCCACTCAGTTGTGTTGAACTTTTCTGTGATTTTCTACTCTTTGCTGACCAACTTTCAGTGTCTGAAAGCTTGTCTCCTCTGAATGAACTAAACCATATCCAAGGAAGGAACAATATTTCTACCCAGGGAGCTTTATCTGACCCAGTCATTTTTCTTCAGAGAACATAACACATGAATAGAAACAAACAAGGAGTAGTGCTATACATATAAAACAGTAATATTCTTCCTTAGCAGTGATATTATTTACTGATCCTGATCATGAAAGACCGGCTATAAGGAAGGCTTGCAGGATCTAATACAAGATGGAAAGTGCTCAAGGACAGACTGAATCAAATCTATGCCAAAGGTTGGTTCTCTTATGCGGGATATTTTGGCTGCAAGGCTCAGCTAAAGGACCTAAGTAGGACATACTGCCTTTCTTAAAATTATCAAACTTACAAAGTGGATCGCAGGAAGAGAGATAATTCCTCAAAGAAGTCCAACAGAAGAAATCTAATAACAAAGACCTTGTTGCTGAGAAATCACTTCAGATGAGGCAACAAAACACACGAAATCCAGGATAGCTCTGAATGGGTTTTGTTCTTTAGGAAACTGGCAGCAAACCGGGATTTTGGAGTCTGAAAAAATCCAAACTGTAAATCTTAACCTCTCTTCCTTACAAAAAGGGATTATGGGTTTTGGTGGCTTTGTTGTGTATTAAACTGGAAGGATAGTAGTGGTAATACATACTGCTGTCCTTCTAGAGGATTTAATAATATTTTTTTTACTAAGTGCAAGATATGTCAACACTCTTGAAAATAGACTGCACAACAAAATTGCATCCTAAGCCACTGATTGCTTGGGCTGGGCAGCTTGCGGCAGAGTAGTAGGCATATAGGGAAGTTTTCTATTCAAAAGAGGAAAGCTGCAATAAGTATTTGTAACTAGAGAAATAATAACAAAGCCCAGACCTTTCTATCCAACTTGAAGTCATATTCGATGACAGAGTTTCTAAAATGTGTTTTCTAATTACTCCTACCATGTCAATGAAAGCCAATTAGGTGAATGTAAATTAGATTCCTTGAAATAAAGGCAAACCATTATAATAAAGATCTATGAAACATGCATTTTAATGACAGACAAGTGCAATATCTAAGATAAATATCTTTTTAATCTTTTATCCCTAATCCTTGCAACCAATCAACTCTTGAACAGAGAAAATTTCTAGAAAATCCCTGTCCCCTAGCAATGCTTGTTGCTATTGAGTTTAGCCCTCCTGTTGCAGATTTGGCTCCTCCTTTTAGTTTAGTAAAAATATAGAACAACTTGACAAAAGTAACATTTTCAGCAATAAAACTCTTCTAATATAAAACTGTTTGACAATATTTCATGACAGACATCATTTGAAAAAACATTTTTATCTTGATTAAAGTAAAAAGTTTCTGACCTTTAATTGCTATTTATAGAATTCTTGACTAGAAAAATAACTACATGATCTTTTTTGACAACACTCAACTTTTCTGAAAAAACAGCAGACCTTTTTGTTCTAGTTATGGCACTGGTGAGAAAAAGGTTTTGTGCCACAGATTACCATTTGAACGATATTTGCATGTTGTATTTACCTATTCAATTCAATATCACAAGTAACAAAAGGAGTCAAACATTGAGACAGTTAAAGTGTTAAAAGTAAAAAAACCCAAACAACCATATTTTAAATATTGTTAAACCTACTCCCAGAACAGTAAAATGAAAGTGGATCGAAACATGCGAAGATGAAAACCATACCTTTTGTCTGGAGTTTTTTTCTCCTAAAATCCTCCACCATTTTATGTAAAACTACTCTGTAACTCTGTCTTTCTCTTCTCAAAAGTGCTTGACAGAAATAAAAAATGCAAGCAAAACCCTGAAAGAAATCAGCCCTCTTCCTTCATATCTTTTGTTCACACTTACCATGTAGCTCAGTTTTTTTCGTAGTAGGGCCAAGGTGTGAAATTTGCCTTTTGTCCGGTTTCACCCAGTCAGCAAAGCAAACCATCCTAGGGAATGCACCAGGAGACTAAACTTCCACTTCTCTAAAAGTAAATCTGTTTAATATTAATAGTCTACTATTGCCTGTACCCACCCTTGTAGGAGGGTGATGAAACCACTTTTCCCGTCTAACATTCCAGCATGCCATCTCAGAAATGTAATACCTAAATCCCATTTAGAGAGGTATTTCCAAGCACCCCCACATTCCCGTTGTTTTCCTGAGGCTGAATTTATTTTTAAGATCTCTGCATATTTGCTTGTCCAAGAAAAGGACACCAAATGCTGTGCCTATCAATTACTAAATACATATATATGATCCATTTGGAAAATATTGCAAAAATTTGAAACTGTAAATATCTTTGCAAGCTGCAGAAAAATCAGATCGATATGCTTAAAGGTGCTATGAATACATGAGTGCCAGATGCACTAGGCTACAGAAAACACCACTTCTTTTTTGTTATTTAATGCTTAGAGTCTTCATGGTGGGCTAGCGGTAAAAACAAATCTGTTCACTGAGGCCATTCACAAACTGATGAGTAGTTTATCTTTTTACTGAGATAAAAGTAAGGAAAACAAGGGCATGTGAGTGTTTAATATGATCAAACTAATCGCAACACAACTTTAAATTTATAAAAGTTCTTAACCACCTGGTTTTCACAACATAGAACTCAGGGTGGAATTATTGTTCTGGTTTTCCTGTAACTCTGCCATGATAAAGGGTAGGTTTTCCAAAATAAATATAATCAAAACAATCCTAGGCAGTTGTGTATACCCAAAACACTCTGCAGGACGACGCACAGATGTGAACAAATGGCTCAGATGTACACTTTATAACCCTTCAGGTTATTTTCTGTTGAATTTAAGGGGGAGAAGTAACAAACAATATTTCTTTGCATAGTTCAGAATATATTCAGTACCAGCCATCATTATCTCAAACTGGTAGACCTGTTCTTGTATTTCAAATCAGATTGATATTATCTATTCTAGTATGATTGCTGTATTTTACATGACTGTATGTGGTCCAAGTTTTGATTATGGCCTGTAGGCATTCTTGCAATCTGAATTGATTGATTGTATATAGGTTTTTAGTTATAATGACAATAAATGTGTAAGGCAAACTAAAATCAAGAGGATAAGAGCAACAATTAGCACAACAGTGCCATGAAAAGTATAATTACAATACTGAGAAATAGACAACACTTGAGAGAATGAGATTATTAATTGAAATGAGTTTCCTCTTCACAAGTAAATTTGAAAGATTATTTGTCCATGACTTAGTGTTCAGCACTGGGGATGATTGTGAGACAATTCTTTTGTTCTAAGCCTTGGATTCATCTCATCAAAACATAGATATCTGTCTATAAACCAGGTACCTAGGTTTAGCTATACATCTACAGTCTCACTATGCAAAAAGGCAGCGTCATTTTCCCCTCTCTTTTGGGACTCAATGAACTCTACCTGTGTAACTGTTGGTAAGAAGAAAAATAGATTCCTTCAATATGAATTATCAGGATGGGTTTATAGCAATCATCAATTTAGTGTTCCAATATTCCTAATTTATGTACCTGATGCACATTTTTGAATTTTAGCTACCCAGACTCTTTACTTATCAAATAAAGCTTTGGGATGCAAAGGATATACGCTTGAGATATACCAGCAAAATGTTCTGAAAGCTTTCATTTAAGCAACTTGTATAAGACTTCTATCAGAAACTACTAAATTTACAGAATAATGTTCTGGAGTTTATAACTGTATTTCCATTATTAATCATGAGTCACATTTTCTTCTGACGTAAACTGACACTTTCTGACGTAAACTTTGAAATCAATGTGTTGGTGCCATTTTATTATAACCAGGAACTGAACCCACTGTACCAGCTTCTACTTGTTGATATTCTGTGAAATAAAACACTTTTGGTTTCAAGTTGAGCCCTCAGGATTGCACCAAATAGTCTGGTAATTTTGCATATGAAAACTGCAGGCTGTTAGTGTGTAGAACAAACAAGCAGATGATACGCAGAAGACCGGGAAACAGAAAGGAATCACTGTATGAGCTATTTCACCCTCCACATGTGGTGCAACTTTATTCAACAAAACCAGTTTGTTTCATTATGTATTTTTCTTTTCTTTCTGTTCCCCTATCTAGAGATTTTATGGTTTATTTGGGATATAGCCATTTTGAAAATGTTGGTTTAGTTAATTTTTTGATAATGTGCCCAGAAGCTTTTGCTCTGAAGGAAGAAAGCTTCATAGTGTAAAAAATTTAGCATTTAAATTTAAGTTTCAGTCTTACAAACATTTACAAACATGCTCAATTCAGAGGTAGTCAAATTAAAGTTTCTGAACTATGAATATTTTGCAAGCATATGGTATGAACAGATGATATAGAACAGGGTAATAGGAGTTTGTAAGAACAAACTAGCATTATCATGGCTGAATTCTGAAGTTATCCAGCTACCAAATCCAAGAAACTACTATAACTCACTTTACCATGTAGAGTTACTCTATATAATTACTATAACTGGGCTTAATAATCTGCATTTTAAATACCGTGACTATATATTTACAGTTAGTGACATTTCTTAAAATCTGTTCAGGTAATAAAGACTAAGAAAAAAATTGTGAAATTGTTTCCCACTAACTTTAATGGAGTAAATAATACTTTTATATTGTTCAGAACTCAAGAAATACAAATTTTTGTCCAAAGGAATTCACTCTGCAAATTAAGTATGTTATATAAATTTTAAGGAGATTCTCTTAAGTGATCTTGTGAAAACTGATTTCTGAAGAAGATAGGAATAATTTTAGGCCATTTTTCTTCTTCAGTAATTTTTGTGCCAAAGACAGTTCAGGAAGGAACATCTTATTACATTGAAATACATGGGAAAGCAATGACTATTAAAATGGAAAGATATGTAACGTATAGAGGAAGATGGGAGAAAATTTACAGGTATTTTGGAAAAGGCAGAAAAAAAATGCTAGGAAAGAAAAGTGGAATAGAGCACAATGAAATAAATTCTATGTCCGAATACAGTTTGAGCGCTGGAACTAGGAAAACGGAGAAATTAATGTGTTATCACAGCTATGAAAGAAGAAACAAATGAATGAACACATAGTAAATCAAGAAGTGATTCCTGAATTCCAGATAGGAAAAAGACTCCAGGAAGAAGAAAGCCAAAGATGATCAGGTATGGTCCATTTTTTCAGCAGGATTGCTTGAGAAATTACATTTCACTAGATTTCAAGACCAGAAGAGACCTCTGTCGTTATGCAGTTTAAACTCTCACATCATAAACCATAGAATTTAGCCAATGATTTTGCAGCATGCATATAATTTTGATTGATCCAGTATATATCTTTCAATGAGGTATCCTAAAAGACTCAACATGCTTAAGATCTATTTCTGGGTTATTCAAGTCACTAATAAACCACTCTATTAAGCTATTATACTGTTTTTCTTACAATTTCAGCCCTTGGGTCTAGTTACATTTCCTGCTGGATCAAAGACTCTTACAATTTTAGCAATGTCACGGACCAGTAAGATTTGATGATGACCTGAGTATAACAGAAAATGCACCAGGACACTAAATAAAGGACAATGAGGAATAGCAGATTTAGGTGAATAGGAGGACTAAGAAAGAACTGAGAAAATATGTGATGTCAGTTTTGTGAAATAAATTCTCATCAGAGGAGAAACATGGGAAAAGAAATAGCATTTTTGCCAGATGCATGAAAAGCAAAACATATGGCTTGTTTGTCTCACATTTTTTGCATATTTCTTCTGTGTTGACAGACAAGTTTGGGAAGATGGAAAATGCCTTTCATTTCAGTGAAATGTCCATATACTTTTTATCATTCTTACTAATATTTTGCCAGCTTGAAAAGGACTGTTTCAAAAGGTTAAAAATAATTCCAAAGAAAATTAAAGCCAGGAATACAATGGAAAAATTCAAGAACAAGCCAGAAATTTTACTGAAGTCCTACAACTTTGTAAAAGATAAAATTTTTGGGGAGCCTCATCTTTCCCAAATTTCTGGGGAGGGAGTTTCAGCAATGGAAGAAAAGAGTACTTATATATCTCTTTATTTGTCAGGATAGCAGAAAATCTGGACAGACTTTACATTCATTTCCCCCT
The DNA here is from genome assembly GCF_001431845.1 of Calidris pugnax. NCBI lineage: Eukaryota > Metazoa > Chordata > Aves > Charadriiformes > Scolopacidae > Calidris > Calidris pugnax. The sequence goes on from NW_015094506.1 coordinate 49,959,076, forward strand.
ATTTTTTTACTGCTTTTTACCTGTTACTGAAAAAGAAATTCTTTTTAAATACAGTGAACACAACAGATTCAAGGAAGTAGCTTCTTATTTTTTAAGATATTTTTCCTTTAAAAACAGAAATTACTGCCCCCAGTGTATCCAGAAATTAATAAAATCAATATTGGTTAAAAAACTAAGGTGAAGTCCTGACCCACTTGACACACAGCAAAAAAAAATTCTCATTTTTCTGCATGTGTCAGTGTGACAGTGCCTAAATGTAGATGCCTGGTCCTGGTAACAGGCTTCAGAGATGGCCTAGCAGGTTTGTCTCAGTCAAAGGAGGCAGTTTGGCATCTGAGAATGGGCTCTGCAATAGCTAGTGTATTGGACAATAGGACAGTGAGACATAGTGAAGAAATATGCCCTCTTCAAGGCCTGGAGTATGTCTGTCTCTTGAGCAGAATCTCAAGGTCTTGTTTCACAGATGCTAACCCTGCATCGAGATGTCCTGGGAATATTATCAGGGTATCTAAAGTGCCTCTAAGCTAGAAACACCTCCATTTGGACGAAGAGCATAGATATATGAGTGCATACTTATTTTCTTATAAACAGCAGAGAGCACTTGGGCTACCTTTTCATTTTATCAGGGTCAGGGTACTGGAAGCAAGGAATTTAGATGCAACACTTTTCACACAGAAACAATTATAAGGATAATTTTGTTTATAAATGTTAATTTCATGGCCTATTCTTTCCTTTTTTCTTTTTTTCTAGTTTGTTTCTCTGTCGTGTCATTTTTGAAAGACAGATTTTTTTAGAGTTTTGTGAAACCACAGGTCTCAAAACTATGACAATGCTTACAAGTAACTGCCACTGTCAGTGGCTGATAGTTAAGCATCCAAGTTAGCTCAACATGTCTTTGAAAATGATCCCAAAGTGATGACACTAATAATTTTGATTATGAAGTGGAGAAGACAAATGATAATTAACAATTAATCTCCTACATATATGTTAGCATTCAAAGTAAAAGAATGATTATGTATTAAATATCAAATGAACTACCCAATTCATATAGCAAAGGCAAAATTAGACTCTACATCAGGAAGGTATTTAAACAGGCATCTAACTTCAGTAAAGAGATGCCCACTGATACGTATTGTTTAAAAAGAGGAGAAAAACGGAGTTAGTGAGATAAAATAGCAAACAATAGGACTATGTAAGTATTTAAATACCTTTGGGGTAACTAAGGATATGTTTTGCATGAAGGAGTAACATAAAATTCAATTTATGGATATACTTTCAGCCAAATATTTTAATGGTATGCAACAACCATAATATGAATGTCTGAGAACAAGTTGTGTAAAAATTGAATAAGGGTCCTGAGATATGTGCCTTTGTGCGATACCTTTATAAATCACTCCTGCAGAACCAGAGTCAGCATCCTGCTATGCACAGCTGCTTGCCCAGAGAACTTCAAATAAAAAAAAAAATACAGAAAAATAACTAATGTGGAAAAACACTATACAGCTGAAAAATTAGACAAGCTCAGTTTGTGCTGGATTATTAGTCATGTATTGGCAAGTACTCATTATCAAGGGTGTCACCAGCTCAGAAGTTATTTTGCATTCTGATGTAGCCCATAAATATCCAGTCACATGCTAAATAGTAATTTTTGCCCATGTTATTTTAGCATGAGATCTTTTAGCCATTTGGGAGCTCCCGGGAATGTTTTGGAATTTCAGCATACAGCACAACTGGAGAAGCAAGCCCTTAACTAAGCCAGTTATAAACTATTATGTTCTTACAAAATGGATTATCTATGTGCAATAGTTATCTTGCGACAGCTGATCACACTTTGTTGAGCTGAGCCAGTAAAAAGGCAAGTAAGATCCAGAAAGCTAATGGCAACTAACACATGGTTCATTGGATTGCAATAGAAGACTAACACTAATAAAAAATCCTTCCACAAGTAGAAGTGAGTCATGGCGCTTTGGTTATAAACAAGGTCCATTTCAGAGAATGCCCAAGGAAGATCCTGCCCCATGGAAGTGGAAAGAAATGGTACTTTTAGAGTGAGCAAAGAGGCTTCACAAAGGGGGCAGATGATAGTACTATCCAAACAGTTAAATGCATTTGGAATTTCCAAAATGTTGAATCTAAATGAATAAAGTTTACTCTAATGCGCACACACAGAAGATGAGCAAGGAATGCTTTATCCATTCACAAAGAAAATGAATGAAGTTTTCACCATTTTTCCAGATGCATTAGATTAAAAGGAGATCAAGTCGAGGAGACTGTTTCAGACTGCTAAAAGCAAATACTCCATTAAAAGCAGATTAACACTGAAAGCACAATTGTTCTACACATTTTTCTTAAAGATTTTAATGTCACCTACTAGGGTGCAAAATACAGATGATGACAGGAAATGCTAGGTCAGAGACGAAAGGTGAATTCAAGGTGATAAGTGTCTTAAGAATAGAAAGAGAAAGAAACTCTGAGTATACCCAGCCAGGAAATCTTTAAAATGAATTGATATGATGGCATAATTTATGCCTTTCCTTCAGTGGTATTGTACTTATTAGTAACTAGAAGATATCCATGCAAGATCTGCAATGAGAAGAGCAATGAGAAGAGTGGGGGATTTTTTCTTTTCCTTTTTTTTTCTTTTTCTGTGAGCAGAATTCAGCAATACCTACACGGAAATACAAGGCTCTAGTTTACATTTACTGTAAGACAGGCTGGGAATTGCATTCAAAGTTGAAAATGGGAAGGCAAAATAACATAGGTTCATGACAGTTGGATAGCCAGAGACAGAGGATAGGTTTTCTAGCATTTATATTCTTTAAAAACTGTTCTAGATTAATAGGTTTCTATTGCCAAGGGTTTGACATTCCTAGATATTTATTAGTTTTTCCTCAGATATTTAGGGGATAGTTAAGAATTATTGAGATTTCATTTTATTGGCAATCCAAGACTTATTTCTAAAATATTGGAACACAGTCATGTTTCAGGGAGAAATCACTAGAGCAGGAAATCTCACTGGCAAAAAGTTTTTATGACAATAACTGAAACAATCTTTTAGACTGAGTGGGATTTGTAAAGGCTTTTACCTGCCTCTAGATAAAAGGCATGCTATGTCTTCAAGAATACAAGAAGGACAAAAATGAGCAATAATACCTAGAGACAAAAGCAGTAGACAAATTCCTACTTGCATTATTCATGAGTGGTCATTTGACTCAGAGGTCAGGGTTTTGTTATTTATCCACCGACCAAAGTAGCTCAAGGAACATCAGCACATTGTGATTGCAGAGTAATGCAGCAGTAAAAAGGAAGCATATTGGCACTTAACAATAGTTTGGAATAGTAAAGTGGTGCAGTGATACAGTAAGTGAAGTCAATGTCTAGTTAGGGGCTGTAATTGTTCACGATCCTGTCTGGAAATCTGGTTTTGATGTTTACACTCAAGGTTCTTGGTGAGCAGAGATTTGGCCAGACTGGTGGAAAAAGTAACGTGTTTTTAAAAAGTTTAGCTTTTAGAATGGTTTCCAGCCATAGCTTTGGACATTGAAGATGCATGGCCACTAGGATCACAGAGCAGTCCTAAGCAGGGGTTTAGGATTTGGGCATTACTAAGACAATTGTAAGATCTGTAGATCCAGTGCTAGTGATTTTAGGCTGTGGGCTTTTTATTTTGAAATGTCCTCAAATACAGTTTTTTCTGGCCAGCCGTTTAGTCAGATTCATTAGAAATATATACCTATTTCTCCCTTTTTTCCACTTGGTTACAATATTACTTTCTTTAAGAAATCCAAAAAAGACTTTAACAATAATGCTGATTATTTCTGTCACCTGTGGCTCAGTAGATGGCTTAAGCAGTACATGAATGTATATTTGGAGCCCAGACAAAACCTCAGTGGAACCAAAACTAGACTTTAAAAAGTACATGCCATGTTTATGTAATATTTTCTAATATTTCATATGCAATTACATTTAGTGTCTGGCTGCCCTCTAACTTACCTGCCTCCACTTTGTGGTTTTCCCAGTCAATAATTTAAACATAAAAAAAGAAGAAATCTTTTTATCTTTGTCTGTTTTATGGATTTTAGGAGCTGAGTCAAAGTGAATTTACCAGTGGGCCAGACAGGGGTGTACAAAGATGAAAATAGATTTCAGACCTGTTATTTAATTCAGGAAGCATCTGTGGGTGGTGAAAATTAAACAATGTCATCTATCTTGAGTTTTACTGGACTTGAGATTGCTTTTCCTCTTCTATAGGGAAAATAAAGCTTTAGCAATCATGGCTAGTCTAAATGGGGCTTTGTTTTTACAAAGAGATGACCCTAAATATACAAATTTATTATCAGATCCATATTTTTACCAAAACTGATGGTTTTTAGACATGTAGTTATATTGCACATAACAGAATTTGAGATTGTCATTAAGTTCTTGCATGGATCCAGATCATTGCTTTGCTGACGGGTGAGCACATCCAGGCCCATTCCTCATTCTAACAAATGGGAAATAATGGCATTGTCTTGTTTTTCCTCAACTCCACATAATTTGGCTGCACTTCCCTCTGCAAGAACAAATTGTTTAAATCAAGTTATGGTATGTATACCAACGGCAGTGGTAAAGCTACTTCAAAGTATGTGCAGAAAAATATCTGGCCTACTGCCTTTTCCCCAGAGAAGATGTGGAACAGCTGTTTGGCCAGTGGACTCTGTCCGCTCAGTGGAGTGAAGCACACATGGCCCTCTGCAGAGGGGGCAGATGCTGATGCCGTTGCTGCCAAGTGATGCAACTCAAGTTCTTACTCTGTGGTGACATTCTCTACTCATAAGGTGCAGATCTATAGAATTGCACCACTTTGGCCATCTGGTTTTACATCAGAATATGTCCCCAGTTTTCAGTAATCTGTAGGTTAAGTAAAAGTATTTCTGGAGTCAATATTGTCTTGTGGGAGCATAACCTAGACTATAGACGAGGTTGTTTAAGATTCCTCTTCTAATTTATTTTTGAGCTAGTAATATTTAGATTTCTGTTAGGGTCAAAAGGGAGAAATAGAAACTTGTAAGGTGTGAGTCATTTTTTGGTAACTAAATTATTTAAAGTACGTCAGACAAATCACTCTCTAGAAGTGCTTCAGTTCTTTGTCAGTCTACAAAAAAGGTCTTGGCACTAGTTAATGCCTTTGTGTGTCCACATTGCAAACATTTCAAATTAGGTCAGATGAATCTCAATATTTGCGCAGAAAATGCTCACAGTGGCTTAGAATAATTTGATAAGACTGGAAATAAGATAAATTAAAGATTATTAGAATTATTCTTTCAAAAGTTTACACTTTCATAGAAAACTAAGACTGAAAGTTTAGAGAATGCTGATATTACAAGTGTGCATGTATGTATGAGGAAGTGTGTACATTCAAATGCCAAATCTTCTTTTTTACAGTAGTATGTTCTTTACATGGGGGCAAATGTTAGTATGCTGCTTTAAATAAACATCTAGCATGTCACATTGGCCAGGGGCAGACATTCAGAAAACAGTCTATGAAGCTTTCTGGTAGACAATCATACAAGAAATTTTCAGTGGGGAATTCCTCCTTACTAGACAGTGGTGGGTTTTATGACGTGTACAATAAGGGATCAGAAAAAAAATCTGAGTGGATGAGAATCTCACTTATCTAAGGACATTCACATTAATGTCTCCTGGAGTACTTATCTACTCAGTGGTCAGAGAAGAATAAAGCCTAAAAAATAAACTACTGAACTACTTGCCTATGTTTTTTTCTTGCTGTTCCTTTGTTAATTCTTCCGTGCAAATGCACATTCCAGTACCCAGAGTTTGTATTGCTGTGTTAGCATGCTAAGATTACTATAGGACTTATTTAAATTAATAAAATATTAGGTCAAAGAAGTGTTTGGGTGTTGGGAGCAGTGACATTAATTAATATTTGCCTTCTTTGATTGGAAGAAATGCAGAGTTCATAGGCTTTAGCTTGAATGAGGTGATAGTATTACAAACAAGTTAGGGAGAAAGGCTTAACTGTACTCTACATAAAGAATAAAGTTGGTAAACAAATCCCACTTGGATTACAAGGAGGCTACAGAGCTTTGGCAGCCTTGCTTTTGTATTATTTTTGCCTTGTGTTGTTTTTTTAATTAAATGAAGCAAGGCAGAGCATTCAGAGCATGACTCAAGCTATTGCTAAAAGTACTAAATTAGATTAGTTTGGCATTTAAGCCCCAGCAATCTTGACTCAAATGCTGGGACTGTAAGGAAGGGAAGCCTTGAGGAGCGAGGCTGAGGTCATTGCTTCTGAAAAGTCAAGTCCACGTACTAAACATCAACACACAAGACTCTTCTTAATATTTTTTCTGTGTCATCCATATGTCCTGGTTATGCAGTATGTCTTAGCAAGACAGTTTATTAGATATTTCTACACATAATTTGGGAGGGGGTAGGAAAGAGGGAATTAAACCTGTAGGAAATTACAGGACATTAAACATGGGGTGTGTGTAGGGCAAAGGCACTGCATATGGCTAAATCTTCTGTGTTTTTACAAGTGTCCTTTTCCAGAATGTGTCAATCCACTCCGCATGTGCTATCATAACATTAAGAGCTTGTGCTGCGTCTGGTCCCAGCCTAGGCACCACAGAGCGCACCAACCGGAGGCTTCCCAAAAAGGGGAAACTCTCTTTATCATAAGACTGAGACAGCTACCTAGATTAATAACTTTTTAAAATAAATTAAATTTCTTTACATGTCATGTTACTAAAAAGAACCACAGTTCATAAACTGCAAAGATCCTCTTTTGCCCATGAAGAAACCTTACTCTTTTTTTAAAATTTATTTGTTTTTCTTTCTGTTGGATTCTAGCTAGAGAACTGCAGTCTTAATATAAGGTGAAGACGTAGAATCATTTAGAAAAAAAAGAAGATGACATAAGGCTTAAAGGTTAAGTAGGTTCTTGCCTACTTCAGCCCCCCGATTAAAAAAAAAAACTCATACACTTTGTACAGGCATATAATGACCTTTCATTTATTTACCACTGTCTGACAGCAAGCTCTCTGTGCCTTCAGATGTTTGCAGAGCACCCAGCTCAGTCTGACCTCACTTCTTACTGAGGCTTTCCTGTTACTCTAATGCCAATATTTACCATCCAGGATTACTAATGCTTGTAAGGCCATATGTTGTTTCTGCAAGGAAGTCTGCCTAACTTCGGGTGAAAATCACATTTTATCTAATAATGTTGACTTATCTGAACAAATCTAAGGATGGATATCAAACATATTTATCAGAAAGGAAAGTGTCTTATGCTTATGATTTATTTTGAAGGTATGGCCTATCAAATGTCATGCTACTTTTTATTTAAATGATTTTCACCTGGGAATGGAATTTTACATCCTAGGTTTGTGACATTATTTTCATTTATGACGTGCCAGTTGTAAGATACAGGTCATTATCAGACAGTACGTAACCGACTTTAATTTGTCCAGTGATAGGACTTTGCTATACTGGATAAATTTTAAATGTGTCCCTTTAAAAGACCAAAGCATTATGCTTAGTCCCATTGTATAAGTGGTGCAAGAAAAGTTTCTGCCTATGTACATGAGTTCTTGGGGAAAAGAAAAAAAAAAAAAAAATACCTGTCACCTTCTCTCTTCTTTACAAGTTCATAGAATAAAGTATTATAGTGTTTCCTTATTGTTCCCTCCATAATAGAGCTCAGTGCTGAGTTCTAAGTCACAGACCTGACTTGAGGGTCTACATGCAAACAGTGTTACATTTCCACATGACAGGTTCTAAACTTCCTGGCTGTAAAATGCAAAACCATAACTGCATAAACAGTGATTACTGCACCTCTGGAGCAGATGTTTATTGTTCTAACAATTTCTTCCTCTTAACAGCCTTCCAGTGATGCAAATAAAGCAGTAATGAAAATCCAATTTGTTGAGTTCAGTTTTGTAGAAGAAAAGTGAAAAAAAAAATTTTTTCTTTAATGAGGAAATTTTTAGAACAACCAAGATTTCTAAACCCAGAAAAAAAAACCAACAAAAAAACCCCCCACAAACCCCCCCCCAAAACCCAAGCCAAACACTCTCATCCTAAAGACATATGAAGAATTTTCAATATCACTGACCATAAGGGGAAACACTGTTTTGTTTAGCCACTGATTCTTTACCCATATTGACCCATTAGTGTTCAGCAAATCACCTTGGATCCTGATGGTTTTTATGCCCAATATACCATTATAGTTCTTTTCACTTTTCCGAATTATGCAGAATTTAATCTACTCCAAACAACACTAGCGGAAAAGATAATATGGAAGACAGGGTCACACTATAAATATTTATTGGGCCAAGCTAAAAGTAATAATATAACATGCATCTAGAAAACTAAATTCTTGATAAAAGTAGTTTTAAATGAGTCCCTGCAGAGCTATTCCGAGAGCCTGTTTTGTTTTTTGTAAGGAACAAGTTCTTTGTTAAAAGAATAGAAAGCAATTCTAAAGACTGCAGCAAGTAAATATTTGCTTCCATAAGAAAAACACAGCAAGAAAAGCAACAACAGTAGAACAAACCCAAAAACCCAAACCAGAAAAACTCCACAAAAACAATACCACCTAAAATGGAATCTAATAGTAGATCCTTGACACATTCTTTTTCCTTTATGGTTGGACTCTTAAAATAAATGAATAAATAAATACATAAAATCACGCAACAGCAGAACTCATGCTGGTACTACTTGCATGAGTAATATCTACTTCAAACTGTATGTGTTGAATTTTCACTGTTATGATAATCCTTGACTAATAGGTGACATATTTCATAGTCTTTAAACATAAAACTGTGTACTAACTTCTGCTAACTCTTCAAAAACATAATTGGTTTTGTTCATGGAAGCATGCATTGTTACATTGTTACAAATTCATGGCATTTAAAATTATTTTTTTATGATTTATTAGACATGGAGGGTTTCTTCTAGCCTGGTATCATGATAAAAAATAGAAAGAAGAAGAACAATAAGAAAAGAAATGACAAGTAACAGTTAAAATTTGCAATCAATTTTTTATACCTAGAGTTGTTTCTAAAAATTTTTAAAAAGTTGCACAAATACAAAAAAAAAAGTCATTATCTAACTTATATGGTGACAATTAATTTTTCAGTGGATACTGTTCTAAATAAAACTTGTCTTCTTTTTACTAGCTTTGCCAGCAATATAGATGTTTTAAAATATTGTTGTCATATTAAATACTAGAAATATCATTTCTAGTCTGAGCTGAATATATAGCTAGGTAACTGTTCATCTCCTGTTTGAGGCTCTCTGGGATTCAGAGGTTAGGTATGGCTACCTAAGTTAAGAAACCACATACAGGACCATGAGTGCCACGAATATACTCAAACAAGACTGACCTGAACATGAGAAGACAGAGATTGTCTTTTGCCATAACAGTCTCAGGGTCACAACTCTGATTTTCGATGAGGAAATCTGGATTAGATCCTTCCTTGTCCAAGAGTTTGCAATCTGTTTCTCAGGGAAGAAGTTGCTAAGCTGCGATCTGTTCAGGGGAAGAGGAGAGGACCCTGTACCCCTCCTGGTCCTGTTGCCTGCTGTACTGTCGATCACATTGTGTATGAAGGACTAACAGAAGTCTATTGTCAACGATCAATAACTAGAGCATCAGCAGGAAAGAATGTCCAGGTAGGCTGCTCAGGTGGATATTAGCTACATTTTTCCTGTTCCTAGAATATGCTACAGGAATAGTGACTGTGCTAATGCTCCAGTCTGAAGTTCCCTTCAGGCTGCAGAGCTCTCCTATAAAGAAGGCACAGTGGTGACAGGACGTCATGCTTTGCACTGGATCAGTGCTGGTGGAGGTCATAGCCTGGCTCAAACAAGATCTGCCTGTTCATCCAACTGTTGCCAACAGCCTTCCCTAGGCAGGTAAACTAGTGCTGCTGTTGCCTAGAAAACAGTTATCATTAAATCAGCCAGCAACGAAGTGTCAAAAATACTCAGTTAGTAAAAGCAGCATTGTTAAATGTAAAGGCTGTAGAGCAGGCAGTCCGAGTACCACTAGCTATGTTGTTCTCTGCCTGATGTGTATTACTGAAAAAGCTGCACTGCGTTGTGCACAAAACAAAGATAAGTTTCAATAGCTTGAGAGAGAGTTAACATACAGAAAATTACTTTTAAATGCCTTAGCATTATAACAGGCAGAGCTTCAAATATTCAAATCAAAAGTTGTTTCTCATAAAAAAAAAAAAAAGAAAATAAAAGGTTAAAAACCAAACCAAGCTAAGATTAACACAAAGTCACCTACTTTACCTCCATTATGATAATACCTCTGCTTGTTCCTGGAGAGATCCAGTGTGTTTGAATGCCGTGGAGTACAAATTATCTCCGCCTACTCAAGAAACTCTGCAATGTGTCTTGCTTGCAGGGCCCTGTTGGGCACTGACCCGTGGTGCAGATTTACTCCCCGCATCATCAATCAGGTGTATGAAGAGCATTATTAACTCTGTCTCCACCAGAACAATTTGCTAAATAAAGAAGTGTACCACTTTTTTTTTTTTTTAACTTCAGTTGTAAACAGAGAAACACAAAAGCCACAAGTAACTGTAAGTGTTTTCATTCTATATTTGTGAGTGGCTATTTTTAACTCACGACTTGTTTTTTGAAAGTGAGGAAGAGGGAAATGCTATAAAAAGCCATGCTCTCATTCAAATCAACTTATGTACAAAATAATTGCATTGACATTATCCTGCATCTACACTGCTTGGTGTACTCAAATAAAGGATTTGATTCAGGAACTGAAGTTCTCGTTGAGAGAAGAAAACTTTCCTTGTGTAACCTTTCGTGCTTCCTCTGGTTCAGAGAACTTAGGGGGTGTTTTCATTAGCTGAGTGAGTTGGATAGAGATATTGTGCTGATACTAGTTGCTTATGTATCGAGTCTCAAGTCCAAATACAGTAATCTAATAACACCACAGGCAACCTGTATCCAGGCAGTTCAACAGCATAGAAAGAAGTCAGGAAGTCTAAGACTTTGATGTACTTTTAGGTAAAAAGCTTTGTGTGTTACAAAAATGAAAGGGACATTGTATGTCTTTTACCATTTCTAAAGATGCATTGTGCTGTATGGAATGGATTTTGCTGTCTTATGCATCAGTGTTACACCTACGTAATTCCAAAGCTGTGCTGGACTTCCACTGATGCTGCTGACAAGAGATTCAGGCCCCAAATCTAAAATCCAGTACATTCCCAACACAGAAGTGCTTAACTTCCAAGACATATGACCATAGCTGTCTATAAACTGGCTGTCTCTGCTGATGTGTTGGCATAACACTGTCATTGCCTGTAGAGATACACACAAAGTGAAGATCTGAATTTTGCACTTGAGCAAAAATGAAAACAGTCAACACACAAGAGGTAGATTGGGCTATAATGATGTTTCCTGGCTAACTAATGTGAGCTACATTAATTTGCAATAATAAAGTCTAAATAGAAAGATTTAGTACAAGTGACACTGTGAACATTTAAGGATTCTGAACATTATTGAGAATAAACAGAAGCTTAAAGCCTGGACAGCAAAACCAATCCTTTCTCATACAGGGCGTTGCCTGAAAAAATACTGAGAAGGAATCCCTCCTCTGGGACGTATAACTACTGCACAGGCTTTTTCCCAAGGGGACGGTATAGACAGATGGTTGTAAATCCTCTGGCTTCTTTCCCCACGAGCCTTACTCCAGACTCCAGAGGACTCTTCGTTTGAAGGCAGATTGAGCAACCACAGAACTACACTTTTCTCTACAAGTAGCTGCAGAGCACAGCTCCTGCTCCAAGCAGAAGGGAAGCACATTGTTCTGCTGTATTCTCAGCTGTCCATCAACTTTTGCTTTAGGCTGGAGAATTTGGCTCTGAGGAAATGTGTTTAAATTCATCCTATCCTCTGGTGGATAACAACAGCCATGCCTGTGTTACCTTGTGTAGTAGAGTAAATAATCACTGGAAAGCTGGCAATTATAGTTAAACACAGGGCAACGATTTTAGAAGGAAGAAAAAGCTGATGGCTTCCTGGCTCTGAGTTTTGTATATTTCTCTACATTTATTACTGTGTTGAAATGTTTCCTCAAACCAGAATGATGCAACACATAATCTCTTGTTCAGCTGAAACTGTAGATGGGAGAGAATACAGGGAATACAACTCTAATCAAAGAAAATAAGAGTAGACATTGGATCTGATCAGGCAGTCTGGTTATTTTATAGCTATCCTGGCCTTTAAGGAAACAGATCTCTTTCCAAGCAGAACCTGTTAGAATGCAGACGTTTTTTGACATGCTAAAAGTCTGCATTTGTTTGATCTTGACCAACAATCTGAATGTATATCAACAGAAAGAAAGCACACATCTGCCACAACAGGCATGTTTACAATCATTTTAATGACACCATTAGATTCTGTTTGCCAGTGTTCACTTATTTCAAGCTTTTATTCGAAAAACATGTGAGCTAAGTTTACCACCTGTGCACAATGGAAACACCCCATTTAAATGAATAATTTTAATGGCAATACATAGCTCAATAGTTTTCTTCTGTTCACCAACATAATTGTGAGAGCACAATTATGTTTACCCGGAATACACAGAGTTTTTGTGTTCCTGCAGAAGGTTTCTTTTTGGTGGAGCCTAGGCTAAAAATTTCTTCAAACGGTTTTGCATGCTTGCAAAATACACAAACATGATTTAAAGACAAGCAACTTCAGAAAGTTTTTTCAGACAACAGGTGGGATTAGTTTTAAATGTGAAATCCAGTCCTAAGAGACATCTGAAAACATCTACCCACTATGTTAAGCTCCTCTGGATTTACATGTTTTGAGAAAGTTAAAGAACTTGTCTTTGAGGGCTTCATGTTCCCACTGATGTCATTGGGAAAATCCATGATAGTGTCTGGAGAGCACAATTTAAATTAAGATTAAAATTGTGTCACACAAATAGTCAGAGAGACTGAAGATACAGTAACAGACTTCCACTGCAGATGTGATAAAATTTCTGATGTTGTATTAGTTAAAATAAACACACAAGTATCTTCTCCACTCAGATTGATGTTGTACTGCTACTAAATCCCTCAGAACCTCAGGCACTGGCTGCAACTCGTTGTGCAAGAGAACCAAAGAACAACAAAAAAAGGCTGTCTCAGACACAAAGAGCTTAGCATCAAATCCATAGTGTTTAAATCTCATTGAGTGGATGGATATTTATAGTTTAATTATCTAACATGTAATTAGCACTCCTTCTATAAAGAGAACAGAACTGGGATTTACATGTGATATTGTTGAGATGTTACTGGAAGTTGTGTGCTGCACAATACAAGCTTTTGATGTAAAGGAAAATGGTGATATTAATACAGAGCACAGATCTGTCCTATCAATTTGCTCAAGGGCACTGAAGAAAACCATTGCTAGACAAACAGCAGTGGTGAAGGTCTGAATTGCATTCAGGTCACCTGCCCAAATCAGTATGCATCTGTGTAAGAAATTCAGCTGGAATCAGAACTGTACTAAAACTTGGTCTCATTAAACTATGCATGATTTTAGCACCAATTTTCAAAAGGAACTTAATTATCTAAAAAGACAGGGTTCAAAATGCACATAAAATAGCCACTGACTGGAACTTCCAGAGAAAACCTGTGGGGATTAAAACCATAACAGAACAGAGCAAACGAAAAAATCAGCTAAACCACAGCTTTTTGTATTTTTCAGTTTTATGAAATGAAGTTCCAATGAGCAGTTCTGAGTTTCAGGCTTGTTTTACTTTTTTTTTTTTTTTTTTTTTTTTTTTTTTTTTCGGAAAAAACATGTATTTTTTTTTTTTTTTTTTTTTTTTTTTTTTTTTTTTTTTTTTTTTTTTTTTTTTTTTTTTTGTTGTTTTTTTTTTTTGTTTTTTTTTTTTTTTTGTGTTTTTTTTTTTTTTTTTTTTTTTTTTTTTTTTTTTTTTAATTGCTGGAAAAACATGATTAGATTCCAGTTTCCAATGAAACTTTCAAAGGGAACAAAACCTCCTTTTCCTTAGACCCACTATGTTCATTACAGCTAGGCTAAAAAAAAAATAGTTTTCTTCACGTGACATGTTCAGTGTTGTTTTCTTACTGCCTCATATTATCTTACATTCCTAGAAGGTAACACCACTTCTACATCCTGGAAAATGAGATATATTACCATATTAACTTTTTTTCGGAAATAATGCCCATGCAGAATGCAAATTGGGATTTTATGGTTTTGTTAAGAGTCTTAATTAAAACTGACTGTGATTCTTAAATTAAAAAAAAACACAACCAACACAAAACTAAACAACATCTAAAACCAAAACAATATATACTTGAATAAAGCATAAACCTTTCTTGCAATCAGCATTTTAAATTACTGGCATTAAGCATAGAAGAGAGCTGCTGGCATTTACATTTGCAAACAGATTTGCAAATCATAGCATTATTCAGCATCTTGGATTATATGGTGTTTTAAAAATGTCAGGGGCATCTTTTCAGCAAAGCATTTAATTGCACTCTTACACATGTATCTAAGTACCACTGAGCTACGTGAAAATGTATTAAAACAAGGTTTGAACATGTACTTACATTTAAGCACAGTGTTAAGCACAATGCTGAACTGTGCTCTATAACATTTCTATTTTCCAAACAATCAGTAAGCCACTCTAGAGTATTTACGGATGTTATTTCATATTTCACAGGTGGGTAGTTAAATAAAATGGATTTTTTTTTTCCTTCAGGCTGTTTTAAGTTGTTTTTATAAGGAGAATTTTTTATGCGTTTCACTAAGCAAGTTCAGCAAGCTGAGCTCTGACACGTGCAGTGTGTAAACCAGGTGCCCTTATTTGCCCGCTTACCTAGAAGGCATGATTCATTAAGAAGGGGGATTGCCTATCACCACCTTGTATGCAATAAATGTTACACTGCAAGTAAATTTTGCAGGAGTTTTTCAGTTAAACTCTCAACAATCCATGTTAACTGGGAGGTTCTCAGTCGTCACAGAACCACTGTGTTGGGAAAGCACCTCTGGAGACCATCTAGTCCAACCCCCTGCTTGACCATGGTCAATGACAGCAGGTTGTTCAGGACCATGTCCAGTCAGTGGTTGAGTATCTTCAAGCATGGAGAATATACAGTCTCGCTGGAGCAAATTGTTCATCTAACTTCACAGTAAAAAAGGGTTTTCTTATGTTCAGATGAAATTGCCTGTGCTTCAATTAATGCCCACAGCCTCTTGTCTTGTCATCAGGCACCAGTGAGAAGAACCTGGCTCTGTCTTCTTCATTACCCCTATCAGGTAATCAGACACACTGCTAAGATCCATTAACTCTACCATTTACTTGGGGAGGTTGCTCTAGTAATTCATTGTTCTCATTGAAAATATTTCTGTCATATTGAAATGAAACCTCTCCCAGAGCAACTTGTACCTCTTGCCCCTTATATTCTCCATGTGGCTCCTTGTGAAGAGAGAACCTCTCTTGTCTTTGTCCCTGACCTTTAAGTACTGCAATACTGTGATAAGCTCCCCATGAGCCTTCTCTTCTCCAGGGAGAAAAGACCTAATTTCTAACTCCTTCAGTCTTTCCTCAAAGGCCAGGTTCTTCAGCCCCTTGATCATCTTTGTGATCCTCTACAGTCTTTCCATGTTTTTCTTGAACTGTGGGGACCAGACTGGACGCAGTATTCCAGGTGAGTCCTGACAAATGCTGAGTAGAGTGGGATGATCACGTCTCTGTCTCTGCTACTAATGCCCCTGCAGACACAGCCCAGGATCCAATTTGCCTGCCTTCCTGCAACAGCACACTGCTGACTCATGTTCAATTTGATGTTGACCAGGACCTCCAGGTCTCTCTCAGCAAGGCTGCTCCCGAGCCACACAGATCCCAGCCTGTACTGGGATGTTTCATTTTGTTGTCACAGGTGCAGGACCTAGCACTTGTCTTTGTTAAACTGTACATGTTCTTGCTAATCTACTCTTCCAGCCTGCCTAGATGTCTCCATAAGATGGCTCCTCCCTTCTAATGTGTCCATCTCGCCACTCAGTTTAGTGTCATCAGCAAATTTGGTGAGGGTGCTTTCAATCCCATCATCCAGGTCATTTATGACTATGTTGAACACCATGGGGCCCAGTACTGGCCCCTGGGGGGCCTCACTTACAACAGGCTGCCAGCCTGAGTGAAAAAATATTTTTCCCACTCTCTGAGTGTGGCCTGTTAGCCAATTTCCTACGCATCTCATAAACTACCTATCCAAGCTGTATCTTACCAGTTTGTCTGGGAGAAGGCTGTGGGAGATAGTGTTAAACACTTTGCTGAAGTCAGAAGTAAATAAAAACTGAACTGAAGGGAAATGCCTAAGTTTGGCATGATGATCGAGGATATTCAGGTGTATTGTATCATTCATCAGATGAACTTGCCCCAAGGTTAACTTTGTGCCCATGTTTAAAGAGTTTTGAAAATCAGAATGTGAAAAATATAGAAATAGAACACAGTCCATGCTTCAAAACTGAAGTACAAAAATATTTCTACTGTCCTCTGCAGTTGCATGGCTTTTGGTGACCTTCTCACTTTTCCTTTCCCTTTCCTTTTTCCTTTTCCTTCCCATTTCCCTTTCATTTCCCCTTTGCCTTTGCCATTTCCCTTTTTTTAGTTCTTTTTGCCAAAGCACATTAAATTTTTTTTCTCCAGAAGAAATTATTTTTCATTTTGCTTTATGCCTTCTACTGTGCAACTGTCAACCTAAGGTCACTGACCCTCATACCACCTGTACTTTACAAAAATATAATAGGAAACAAAACTTACCTCTAAGACCCTGCAAGTTTGAAGTGCATAAATGTCTGTCATGCTGATAACTGTAAAGGTATCTTGTAATAAAAATATAGGCATCTAATCATCCACCCATCTTTTGGGATAAAAAAACTGAATCTCCTCAATTAGAAGATACTTTCTTACGCTTTGGATCTTATGGGAAATATGCAATACTTTTCAATAAGGACTAGATGCAAGTAAGGAATATTTTAAGGAATAACTTGAATCCCACTGATAATTATATGGTAGATTGACAGTTTAATTATACAGACAATATTAACATAAGCTTTTACAATCTATGATATATTGAACCTGCTGATTCAAGAAGTGGTTGGGAGGGTCTATGAAAATGTGTTCACAAGTACCTGATGGTAAACGCGCGGGCAGGACCACTAATTTCACTCAAACTGTGTTCAATGTGAGCCATATTAATGCAAGGCTGAGTTTATTGTTATGGTATAGCCAAAGGCAGTAGAAGTTTTCATCACTTGTCAGTGGAAATCTTTTTCCCTTTGTGGATTTATCCTGCATAGAGGACAGTCTGATGAGATCAGGGGTCAAGAGTCCTAAGCCCAAGGTGTTTTTTTAAAGGTGTATTTAACTCCAGGGAATTGACACAGGTAAATCAAATACAATTACAGAGGGCAAGGAGAGTAAGATTTTAAGGAAATATCTATTCCAAATAGGCAGAAGAGAGTAAAAGAAAAATGGTTCGGTTCTTTTTTTTTCCTCCCCCTTTCTCCCCCAGCCTCCTACCCTGCCCAGTAAATGTGCATGACTAAAAAAAAAAAAAGGAAAACAAAAAATCACAGGGGAAATAAAGCCAGAAAAGTGAAATCAAAGCATTGTACACACTGCAACTATTCCATAAATGAAACTGTTCAAGGCTTTGCTTGTGCATCCCATTGAATTCACTATTTGTCTATCAGTTAAAACAGCTACTTATTTTCATACAGGATTTTTGTTGTTTATTGCTCTAAGAGAGAAGCATCTGTACCGTGAGGGGCTCTGCCTCAGCCACATTTCCCAACTGTTTACTATAAAAAGACAAAAAGAGAGTTTTCTGCCCTCTCCACTCTGATTCAGTGTGCACAGACACCTGCCACTAGTGTATATGTTTCCTTCTGTTGCAAATTGAACTTGATTTCTACAACTCCTGACTACAAGCAGGATCTGAAACGTAAAAAACTGCCTGTTCATTTTTCAGTGAAATCCAGCATATGAGCGTAGGAGAGTTCTGCCCCACCCTGTTCTCAATGTGCCAGCTCCAAGGTCCTAAAGAAACATGCCTAGTACAATAAAAGCCCTTTTTCATAGTCAAAATGAATCATAAAAGTTCTATGTCTGGTCTAAGTTTAGACTCAGAGATCCAGATTCAGGTAAGGATTCTTGGTATATCTCTCAGTATACTGAGGAAATCTGGGAGACTGAATCTGTTCCACATAGGGCTGTCCAAATGCCAGATAAAACTTTCACTGGAAAAATCATAAACCAACTTTTTCCTAAATAAATTGAGATATACATTCTTTCCAGTAATATTTTCTCCTATGACAGCAGATAACAGCTGGATTATACCACACAATCCTTTGGCAATGTATTCTTGATTTTTATTAAAGTATATCAGGTGCAAGTTAATCGGAGACAAAGGGACAACACCTGACCTATCAGAGAAGATGAAAACTAATTTATAGGGGCAAAGAATCCTATTAAAACTATCCAGGTTGTCTCCATTCTATGTAAGACAGCCATGTTTTCTTGTGTCCCTTTATTCCATAATAACTTCTTTCAAACTTTCCATATTCTACAAAATGTCTGCACCATTTCACCCTGAGGTATTTTTCCCCTTCTTTAAAGAACCATAATGGCCTTTTTCTTTTTTAACTGTGCCTGGCATATGTTGAAAGGTATCTTCTAAGATTTCATTTATGATAGCTCAAAAATGTATGTCTTGCTAAGACTACAAAGCAAGCTAATGGTTTTAAAAGCACAGCGATGAAAAGCCTGGCAGGGGAGTCCGTGCTAACTACATGCACGGATCATGGAAGAGGGTACAAGAGGTCATTTTTTTCCCTCCTTTTTTTTTTTCTTTTTTTATTTTTTTTCTCCCCCGTATACAGGATCAGTTCAGGTTGCATTGGTTACAGCCAATTGCACAGTGGCATTCTTTGCCATTCATCCTCGTCCAAATCCTTAATTACGGTCTACACAATCAGCTGGAGCAAGAAGTCACAGTCCTGTATTGTTCCATGGCCAGTGCTTAGCAAAAAGGCAGGAATCTGATACTTAGTCACAGTTTGCAAACACTGTGTCTGAACCACCTGAGAGGGTCACATTTTTACATTCTGAGACAATTTATTAGTAACGGTGCTTGTCACTTGGAAATCCCCCTAAAGCTCCTTCCTTACTTGCGTAGGCCATCTGAAGGCGGCTTTCGCTCAACAGTGGTTTAAGTGAGAAGCGAATAAAATAAGCAATCCACCCACTTGAAGTCATTTACAAGAGTACAGAGAATCCTCATTCTTTCCTTAGAAATTGTCTGTTAAGAACTTCAAAACTAGCGATAGACCCCTTGATCTGAAAAAAACCAACCTGAGAGATTCTTTCACATCTACGAACTGCTTTGATGCAGGCCTGATGCAAGCTTAACTGTTTATATATATATTTAAAAATCCCCCATTAGACTTCAAGAGCCAAAAGAGAAGTCACAAATGTTCTTCTTATACTACTTACGTGCTAAACACTACCTCTCCACAAGATACTGTACAAGCCACAGAGAAACATAGAATTGTAAGTCCCACGTCAGAGACCTACCTCAACTTTTATTTTCATTTCATTTAAGAAGGTGAAAAAAAGAATAGCAAAACAGCCAAACAAGGACATTTTGTTAAAATACAGTTTACTTCATGGCGCAAAACCTTCAAAAATGTCAAGGAAATTTGAAAATATTGATGCTTCTTGAGCTTTTAGATACAATACAGCAAGCTCAGAGGGAAAAGACTCTAAAGTCAATATTAATACTCCTGAAGTTTTAAAGAAGTTTAAGATCTGTCTATGTGTAAGCTGTTATTAAGTGTGTGCTAAGATGTTCCGTATGATCTGCAACATTTGCTCGGTAAAAGTAGCCTTATTAAGCTGAACCAATCTGCTGAAAATAATATTCTAAACCCATGATGCCTGACCTGCTGGAGCCCTCTGAAGTCAAGGAAGTATTTGTACAGCTAAAGGTTACACTCTTCATGCAATTATTTCCCAGAAGAAAGCCTTCTAGTTCTCCAAAAGGTGTCAAAATGCGCTGTGGTCAACTTATTTTTTTAAGTTTTTACAAAGAATTTAAGGAAATGAAGTTCGCCCCTCTTTAAAGAGCACAACAAAAGTAAGACAAAAGACATTTGTCTCATATAATTTTGGCCAGATTCTTTCTTAGAAATATTATCTCTATAGTAATTTATCTGTTTTTTAAATCAGCCTTTCTATTCTTTTTATGTTCTTTTGGCTACTATTCAGGAATTTATCATTACATAACTTCTGGTTTTATGACAAGACACAGGTGTCACTAACCAGGCAACATAACATTGGTCTTGCTTACAACCAGGATGTTTGATACAGCTTTTTAGGCTCATTGCATTCACTGAAGATTGTGTGGGTGATTTGAAAGGTGTGAATAAGGAAACTTGAGGTAAGGACTGGAACACAAAAACTCAACAAAAGAGAAACACAACTTGTAAGAGGTGATAGAATTTCAAAGTGCATTTTAAAAAGAAAATATTTTCAGCAATTTTGACTGCCTGTTAAATTTCACAGGAGGACAAAAAGTCAACCTTTCAGTGAAAAGAGAAAAGGAGAGGAGGGCAAACAACAGATAACACATTTCTTTTGTCCAAATGTTTTCTTTCTTTCAAAATGGTAAACATCCCTTTACATTTACGACAGTAATTACCAACTTTGTTAATGTATCTTTTTATAAAATATGTTGCAAGCATCCTAAAGAAATCAGGTCTTTATCTAGTACCGTTTACTATTACAGCCAAAAGGGTGGGTGGTTTACCCAGCAAAATTTCTTATTTAGAAGCGATATGCCAATAAATAAATAAATAAAATAATCATACATGAGATATACTGGGGAGATGAAAGACTAGAATCAACAAGTCTGGGAAGAGGCAGATTTGATTTTTCTTCTGTATTGTCCAGAGACAGTTCATTTTTCGTGTGCATCTCATATTTTCTGAATTAACAATGAAAGTAAACTATGGTGTCTCCCAATACCCCAGGCCTAGATAACTGCAATGCACAAGAATGACACAAATACTGCTGAAATAATAGTGTTTCCAACCACCTGGTAATTTCACAATGATTTTGAACCTGGAATTTTCTGTGAAATTACTCTGATATGTAAAGTCACAATTGCTATCTTAAGCCTACTTTTTGTTTCTTCTGTGTACGGATGTATTTAAGACTATACAGTTGAGAACAGCATTCTAGAGTTAATATCCACCTGATGTCTTGATATTAGAAAAATAGTAAGAAAAAAATTAAAACAACGCAGCATGGCATTCTGAAAATATGCCTTATTATTTTAGCAATCTAATCAAAGTTCAATACTGGAGTTAAATAATAGAATCATAGAATGGTTAGAGTTGGAAGGGACCTTAAAGATCACTGAATTCCAATCCCCCTGCTGTGGACAGGAACACCTCCCACTAGACCAGGTTGCTCAAACTCACATCTAGCCTGGCCTTGAACACCTCCAGGGATGGGGCACCCACAACTTCTCTGGGCAACCTGGGCCAGGGTCTCACCACCCTCACAGTAAAGAATTTCTTTCTAGTATCTTATCTAAATCTTCCCTCTTTCAATTTAAAACCATTACCCCTTGTCCTATTGCTCCATTCCCTGATAAAAAGTCTCCTATAGACCCCTTCAGGTACTGGCCGACTGTTATAAGGTCCCCCCAGAGCCTTCTCCAGGCTGAACAACCCCAACTCTCTCAGCCTGTCTTCACAGGAGGTGTGCTCCAGCCATCTGATCATTTCAGTGGCCCTCTGCTGGACCTGTTCGAACAGGTCCATGTCCATCATTGTTTCAACTTCTTAGCGTTGTGTTTCCTACATGATCAGAAAAATAATGAATAATTGTGCAGTGGAGAGAAAGGGGGATGTTTGTATGTGTTGCTGAGCTTCCTCTTTGTTCATAAGCAGGAAGGTTAACCTTCCTTACATGTAACAATAATTTAGTATAGCATGGATTTAATAACACATGTATCTCCAACTGAAGAAATGATTTTGCAGTATCTCTTGTAGAACATATTTTTCTTTTTTATCACTGTTGATATGGATGAATTTTCAGTCTGACGTATTAATGAGAAGGAAAGGAAAGGAAAGGAAAGGAAAGGAAAGGAAAGGAAAGGAAAGGAAAGGAAAGGAAAGGAAAGGAAAGGAAAGGAAAGGAAAGGAAAGGAAAGGAAAGGAAAGGAAAGGAAAGGAAAGGAAAGGAAAGGAAAGGAAAGGAAAGGAAAGGAAAGGAAAGGAAAGGAAAGGAAAGGAAAGGAAAGGAAAGGAAAGGAAAGGAAAGGAAAGGAAAGGAAAGGAAAGGAAAGGAAAGGAAAGGAAAGGAAAGGAAAGGAAAGGAAAGGAAAGGAAAGGAAAGGAGGGAAAAGAAGAAAAGAAAATTCTAGACGCTATTTCTTCAGTTCAAATATAAGCTATATTCAGTGTCTTTAGTGTTATATAATAAATTCTCTACACTTCTGAATGTATTCAGTTATACGGAAATTTTCAAGT
This sequence comes from Calidris pugnax, assembly GCF_001431845.1. NCBI lineage: Eukaryota > Metazoa > Chordata > Aves > Charadriiformes > Scolopacidae > Calidris > Calidris pugnax. Next base: position 49,981,678 of record NW_015094506.1, read on the forward strand.
ACACACTCCAGTCCCTAGACTGCATTCAGACACTTAAAAGAATACTTTCTGTGTGTAGAGCAATCGTATATTCATAATTGCAAAGAGGTCTTGTAAATGACACTTGTTATCCTACTTATTCTCTCTCAGTTACTTACAGATCCAGTTAGTCCAGTTTATAGAGACAAATTTATATTATTTTTTTTTTAAGAACAGGGCCTTTGCCTGGAATTTGAATATAAAACTTTTTAGTTTTTAGTCCATTTTATGGTTGCTAAGAAGTGGCATATTTTTCAGTAAGATAGCAATAGTACTGGAATGCAAGGTATACATGAATCCTGCTTATATGGTACTAATAATTTATCTGTCTACATAAAAAATCAGACAAAAAAAAAAAAAAGCCAGGTTGAATCCCACTGTGTAGGCATTTTTTTGTTCATAACCATACTTTGAACCAAAGCTGACATACTCATAAGTGAAACAAGAGGGTCTTGGTAAGATACTGCCTTTTAATTTCCTAGTCTCAGTCATATCCAACAGTCAGCATTTCAAATTCATTTATCAGTCTGTGCTTTTCAGCATTTGAGAAGTTCTGTGCTTGGTATGGTAATGTACTTCTCTATTGGAAAAAGAAAAAAAGAATCTTATGTAAATAAAACATACTCAAATGTTAATATTTACACATAAATGTTGTCAGTTCAGGAAACACACAATTAATAACATTTAATGTGGAGTGTCACTTAAGCCTGAATTGGTTTTATTAAAGGAAGCAAAATTCTGTGATGCCAACATAGGTGATAATTAATCTAAAATATGTAATCTCTCTAGTCACATCCAACTTATAAACACTCTCTTATACTACATTGCCACCAGTGCTTTAAATGGTAAATGCATTATTAGAAATTTTTTCCCAGTTTGTATTATTAAGGCATCAATTAGGACAACTCACATACTGTAAGTACATTTCCCATATACACTTGAATATGCCCGACATAAACCTATTTGGGGACTATTTGTTAATTTAAGCACATCTGGGACTTCCATTTCCACTATTTCATTCTAATGTAGTATCTGGCCTTAAACAGACATGACTCTTACTTCTCTAAGTGGGTTCAACCACAAACAACCAGACTCATTTCCATGTCATAGCATGTGTTTTCAATTACACCATAAATTAATCCAATTTATTTTAAAAAATTCTTTTTTTGTTCTTTTGTTTAGAAAATGAAGTCTGCAGAAAGCATTATAACATATTAAGACTTTGGCCTTGTTAATTACTGAAACTATTTTTTCAGAAGAGTGATTAGAGCAAATGCAGTAATAAATATTATAGTGTTTTATAAGCAAATTTGCCGTACTGCAGAACAGTAAGTGAAAAGCATTTCTGTTGAACTCTGAAGTTGCTACCAATTTCTTCATATTGCATTTACATTGAATCTTACTTACAGCTGTGATAGCTGATGCACGATAGCCTGTGTTCCTTTTCCATTTATCTGGCATCTGTTTGTTTTATAAAATAAATTCTCTATATTGTACTTTAAGAATGTTTTGATTTCACTATTTTTTTTAATAGTAGTCTAAGTTTTTGTTGTGTTATAACAAAGTACATCTAAAATAATTCTTCCAACATCAAAGGAGTTATCCATGATTCTCTGCACTACAGTCAAAGCAGGATTGGGCTCTGTGTCCTTCGCTGAAGGACATACTCAGAGCGATGGAGTGAGTGGCTACATGCACAGTTCACATGCAGACACACCAGTGTTTTATACATCACCAAATGAATTCCTAATCATTACTGATTTAGCCCCCTCTCAAATTCCAAATTAACATTCTGCTCAAGTACCAAAAAAAAAAGTTTTATTTTGTACTGTTTGATAAGTGACTTTATTCTCTTACCGCCATATTTCCTTCATCTCATTTATCCCTCCATTTTTCACCATTTTCTCTCTCCAGAAAGGCAAGAATCACGTTTGGGATGGATTATCATGAAGAATAGCACTTTTCAATAACTAAGCCAGTTTCAATAGCTGTCAATTATATGAAGAGGAAGACCATGCAATATTCTAATACTATGTTTGTTTACAATAAAGGGAAATATTAAACTTTTATGTAATCTTACACATAATATATTTTTGCTGCTAGTGAAAAGGAACTAAGAGACAGAGGAGCTTCCAAAAGTCTCTCAGAGGAGACTAAAAGTCACCACTGAAGAAGAAGCTGAGCTTCTAATCGAAGCCGCATTCAGATCAGATGTTTTAGAGACAGTTTCCTCTACTGGCAAATAATTCTGATGATCTTATAGAAAAACTGGAAGTGTTCCCTTATGTTGAGAGATAAAGTTATTAATATGGAGCTTGATGCTTTCCAAGAAACTTTGGTTATGTGCAGCTTCAAAGTTATCAAAGTGGAGGAGAAGAAAACAAACATGTTGGGGAGAATGTTGATTAGAGTTTTGAGCTGGGGCCAGATTGGACAAGGCAGATACTAGGATAATTTTACTTGAGTCAACACAGATACTTCAAGCTGAATTCACTGCAGTTTTCAGAAAAATATGTACTTTTTATAAAGGAACAGTATCAGTAGTATAAACTAAATAACCCAAGATCAAAGTCCATCTTATATCTCAGTCAAGCAAATATTCATTTAGATGTACAGATTTGTAAGGTTTTGCATCAGGAGAGACCACAACTCACAGATGCTCTTGGAATTCCTACAGATGTACCCAATATTCAGAAGATTAACTTATATTTTGCTAAATGTGACCTCAAAAACACACACACAGAAGCTATATTTTCTCTTTGCAGTGGCAACGTTATAACTGTGCTTAGAAGGAAATGTTACTTTTTTATTGGGAATAAATATCCTCTGTCTTCAGTGAAGCCATAAATGCCGTGCTTAGATCAACTTTAAAAAACTTTTAGTGCAAGACTGCATGTAACTTTACTCACCTCATTGGGTCCACTCTATTGAGAATGATTGTATTTCAGTTTTTGCTTAACTGTGTGCTCTAACTCCCTTCCTTACCTATTTAATCCCATATTTCTTGTTCTCTTTGTCCTATTTTGCCCTCCAAACTGCAACACTTCATTTAATTTCCCTCTATTCTCTTGTCTACCTAAATACACTGCCAAAAATCGTATGGATGTACAGTATCAACTGCTATGATGTTCTTCCTGCTTATGTGGTGACCACTCTGATTACGTCTAGTCTGGCTTGTCAGCTGTCTGGGGCACAGTAATAGTTCTATCCTATATTTAAACGATGTCGCAATTGAGATACTTCTGTTTTGGTCAACTGGCAGCATTGTGATTTAGAAAAAAAAACACTCCACTGTTCCTCAGAAAAACACTCGCGTATCCGCTTAAGTACCTGCTTAACTTCAATTGAAATAATAAAAAGTACTTCTATAAACTGAGCATGTGTTTAAATTCTTTTTAGACTAGAATATGTGAATTTCTGTGACATTGGGATGTATGTTAGAATTTTGTTTCCTTTATTTGTCATTAGGTTTGAAACAACTGGTGTGTAAGCCACAAGACAGATCTTTAATTAATCAGAAGATACAGGAACACTTGAAAGGTAATTAAGCAAACTGTTTATAAGAACCAGGTCTAAAGGAAAGCTTAGACTCATAAACTATTTATACTAAAATGTCACTGAATTCTCAGATTGCAATGATTAACATTTGTAAACAGGATGGATGATCAAACCCTTATGAAAATAGAATGAAGCAAGCTTATTTTTCAATTCATGTACAATTTTTGCTTTAATGTTATTTACTCAGAAAATGTAACAGATATTAACAAATTTGAGAACTTTGGGCATAGCAAAAATTTGCAAAAGCTGGCTTCTCTAGTATCCATTCCTTTCTGTCTATTCATGAAGTGATCATGAAGTTTTCATGCCTTCCCTAATGCAAAAATGTTCACAATTTTTTTTCCTTCCCCAGGAAATAACCCATGGTCTGCAGTTCATTTATGAACAGTTCATTTCGAAGATCTTCAGTTCACCACGTGGTATTGTTTCTGTTCCAGGTGATTTATTGTATGGTATGTACCTAACAAACGCAGCATGAAATATGAACACTGTGAATCTTATATAAGGCTGGAAGTAAGCTCTCAGTAAATGTGAGAATTCTCAAACTTAAGGGAAGATTGCAACTGGCTTTTTTGGACTGCCAAAGCCCAAACAACAAGAGAGCGAGTCATTCTGCTTAAAGCACTCAATACTGCTATTTCTACATACATGGCAACATGGATTGTTTACTCTCTACACTTTTTGGTACAAACAACATTTTGAGGAAGCAAGTATGTCTCTATCTTCCTGTATGTGACTAGGGCCAGTCAGCTGTCAATGTCTTCTCAAAGATGTTCAAATTTCTTCATTGTTGCTCTTGTAGTGACCTAGTTGGAGAAGGCACAGTGCTAATCAACTTAGCCAGTATTGTGTCAACAAAGAGAAAACACAACAAATAAATCCATGGCAGAGAGAAGTAGTAAAAAAAAAAACAAAACCGAAACACAATAGGAATGAGGAATGTGTTTTTAATAAGAATACAACACAAACACTGAAATCCAAATTTATTCATTTGGGAACTGACCCACAGCCCACAGATGCCAGTGGGATTCTTTATTTTAACTTCAATGAATTTTGGTTGAGATCCTTGGAGGAAAGCTAGAAACAGCCAGATCTATGGGAGACAGGAAGAATGACCCACTAATCAGAGCACAAGGTTGTGAGTCAGCACATCTAGCTGAGTCACCTGCTTTGCCCCAGACTTTCTTGCATCATGGGGCAACATCTATATGTAAACAGCAGAGTAGAGTGCAGATACAAATGACCTACTTGAGCACGTGGCAGTTCTGAAACATGTTAATAACGTCAGGCTGGTACATAACTTAGCCTGATGGAGCTAACAGAATTCTGCCTTCAGAACGGAGTTTTTCTCTAAGTAGGGAATGGGATGCTTTGTATGGTGCTCTCAGATATGCCTAGGTCAGTGGTCCACACATCACCCCAGAAACAGCCACCCAGGGCTGTGGTCAGGTAAATCAGTCATGGGAGAATTCAGGGGTATGTTCATGAAGGCCAGTTGAAAAGGTATATCATGAAAAAACCCACCAAAACATAATTTTCAGTCACAGAGAAAGGATAAAAAAGACTCCCAATATTATGGGGAGGGTGAATTTGCAGCTGCTTTGGTGACATTGCAGCCAGATTTCAATCAGATATTATTGCATGCAAATTCAACTGGGTTCAAAGAAAGATCAAGTTCCCTTCTTTTCAGACTTCACTTTCAGACTCAGAGGGGGAAGGGAGGGTTTCTACAGAGAAATTAAAAAAAAAAATAATAATACATTTCTCAAAATTTTTTAGATTAATGTGTTTGAAATTGTTTTCTAGTCTTTGCTGTTAAATATAAAAAATTGATTTTCTATGTTTTTCTCTACTTAGCTTTCCTGCAGCTTCCTGTCTACCTGTATGTATGTAGTATCAGTGAAGTAACAATCCTGCCAGTTTTACATCTTTGAACTGAATGTACAGAGCTTGAAAGTCAATTTCTGGGCTGTTATGTATACAAAAATAGAGACACAGATCAGGGTATATTTAGAAGAGTGGACAGGTCTGATATGAGGTTCTAAACAGAGGCCAAAAAGGCTATCAGAGGTTAACCACAAAGAAGATTAAGGCTATCAAATGAAGACATATCCTTCCTGGGATGACCCTAGAGCAGTGTGAAAAGAATTAAATGCATTCAAGAAAAAGATGTCTTTAACAGAATCTGACCATTTTTACATTGTTTTGACGTTTACCATATATAAGAAAATGGCTGTTTTGTAGGCAGTCTGTAATGCTTTTTCTTTGTCATTTAAAAATCATTAAAAATCGAATTTATGTCAAAGTGACACAAACAAAAGGAAAATAAAAAGGAATCTACCGTCTAATCACTGACAAGAGAGTGGACTATATGTATGTGCATTGAATAAAGTTTTTAGAAGTTTGGTGGAGCAAAAAGTAAAAGTAAAATTGCACTTTACTAATATTTTTTTTATTAATGTTGGTATTAAAGCACTAAGGATAACTTTATTTGAGGTCTAGGCAAAGATATCTGTTTTGGGACAGATTGAAGAGGTACAGTAACGTACATGATTGTTCTGTGGTAAAACTGTTAAACGTTGTCCTTTCTCCCCGTTGTTTCAAATTGTTTTCTGTGGTAGATACATGACATGTTTTACCGGGTCACCAATTCTTGCTTTGTCACTGCAAGGCTTGCAGCCGGTCAAGGAGCAGCTGCCTGACAACCCTTCTCCCCCACCCACTGCATCAAGTGACAAGGGCATGCCCCATATTGTGGGACTATCAAAGCTAAGATAAGCACGGACACTTTGGCATTGCCCAGCACCACAACTTCTCTTAACCTTTCCATAGGCAGTACACGAGGTCAGGGAGCTGAAGAGACCTGAATCACTGGGAATTTGCAAGTCCTCAGTACGGCAGTGGGGTAAGAGGACATAGGAAATAACAGGACAGTCAAAATGTGCAAATTTCATTTGGATACTGTCACCTCTCTCCTGCTGTATTAGTGCTACAAACCTCTGCATGAAGCTACGTTTTCTTCACTTTAGAGTCCAGGTACTGGAGATGTCAATAACTGGAGCAGCAAATTAAGAACAAGAAAAGACAACCTTGTGCACCTTTAAGGCAATAGACATGTACATGAGGACTGCTGTGCCCTGCTCTACCAGTCAGACATAAAGGTCTCCTAAGTTAACATTGTGTCCTAATGTATTATTCTAGCTTCTCTTAAAATTTGATATTATAACAAGAAGTTAACGTGTTCCATTCACAGTATCCTAAAGATTTTTGTGGTCTTTCCCTATTATCCTTGAGGCTGGACCTCTTCAGACAGCTTAGGTCTTCTCCAGACTCTTTGCATGGATACTTGGACATGGTGACTTTGGGATCTTACAGCAAACTGTTTCACTGGTTTATCTTGTCTGTTGTAAAGGACTTGGAAGGAAGGAAACTGACATGTCCTATCTCTTCGATGTATTATAATTCTATTTTTTTCACTCTGTCACTCATTCCTGGATTTCCCCTTTCAGCACTGAGCTCTGCCACCCCACAACACATGGTAGAGGCCTGGGAATTACCCTGTGGTGGAGGGCTGGGACTTACTCTCTCCTAAATTTCCTATAACATAAGAGCCCCCATGGATATAGTTTGAATTCTTATAATTATTTCTTCCCTTCTGGCTTAATCTCATGATGTTTCTGAAAAACCACAAGACTCAGAAAAAAATTATAAAATTCTTAAGAGTGGCAAGTATTAAAGTCAAGTTAAAAGACTTGTCTAAGAACAAGGTCTCTTTGTAAAATAACAAGTTACTCTACCTAGGTTGTGTCTATTTTAGCAACCCACACTAATTTTATTTAACTCCCATGAAAAGTTAAAGCCTTTATACATCCTTCTTTACCCCCACTTGGTGGGGCAGTTTCTGAAGCTTCTGCAAAGCATGGAAAATAAAGGTGGTTGTAAAACACATGGCACTGGGGTAGTACACTGCAAATACCGTCACAACTGTGTCATTCTCAATGCTGGATTATACGTATATCCAGTGGAAAACAGATTGTAAACAGCAATATTACCAGAGTTCCAGTTGTGGACACATTATTTTTTTCTAGCCCAAGAAATAAGTCTCCTTTTGCTAGACAATGACAGGCAGCAGAATATGTCAGTGTACTACATCATGAAAAGAAACTTTTTAATGTCAGGTCAACAGATGGAAGAGAGGTTACAATGTGAGGTGTAAGCCAGGAAGAAGTCCCAACTGCCTCAGCAGCCTCAGGAACCAACAATATCTGACCAACTTCATGTGCTGCTCGAGGAGTATAATATAGGCAGAGAAGTATCAAGCAGAGGTGCACAAGTCTCATGTAAAAGTGTGGGACAAACCTTCTACTTACGATACTAATCTGGAACATAGCTGTATGTCCCCTGGGGAGTGAAAAGGGATCAAAATTGTTTCCACAGAAGTAAAGACCATACTAAAGGAATGGATCTGTTGTCATTCCAGACTGGGACTGAAGTCATTATCTGACAAAATAGCCTACAATATTGGATCTCAGTCCTTCTTCTGACCTCAGACCTGTCTCTCCTTCCCATAACATTTATGTCTGCAGATGAAAGAACTGTTCAGAAGGACTGATGTTGTGATTGGTGAAGTGGGCAAGAAAGTTGGAGGGTTTAAGAATACTATGAAAACCTACCTATCAAAGGATGGACAGCCGGCTTGGAGAGGTGATATTAATGGACTATAAGCAGGCTTAAAGGCAACTGCTCCTGAATCAGTTCCACCCTTGAGGTAAGTCCTCATTGCTTTTCTAATTTGATGCTGGGTAGGACCAACAAAAATGGAAAGGACTGAGATGGTATGGACTGAACTGAAGAGTGGATGAAAGAACTAGAAGGTTTGGAAAGGAGAGTGGTGGGAACCAATGGCAGGAACAAACTGATTCTTTCCTCCCACCTTGCTATATCCTATCTGTCAGAAATGCAAGTGGCTTTGCCAACCACCTGACTGAAATTCAAAATATATAATTTTTAATAGCTTTCCTAATTAATTTGAAAATCTGAATTTTAGGTTAGAATAAGAAACTCAACCTAAAGAAAATAACTGTTGAATCAGCTAGATTTCTAAGTCTTAGTTTGCCTTTTCTAAGTTTCAGAGGGATTTGATACTTTGAGACTTAACTCAGTTCTACAATTCAGATACAAAGTATTAGCCCTCACTTTTCTTCTTTCTTTATTGTTCTTCCACTATTTCATCATTCTTTGTCACTACCATATTCTACAATTCAGAAGTACTTTATTATAATCCATTGACCATTAATGAAATTAGCTTTTGAGAATGTGCAAAGCTTATATTACTCATTTCTGCAGTAGTTATAAGCAAAGCATTGGTGCTGTGGGCAAAAGCTGATGTAGAAGTTTCTCAGTGATGTCAGAAAGGCTATTACCTGCTTCTTCAATGAAGCTGTATTGACAAATGGAGAGTTCACCTGTCAGTGACCAGTGGTACCATTTTTCTTTGCCTTTTGTAACTTGCTTGAACTCAGAGCAAGAGGTCACTCATCACTCTCTTTCACCATTTGTGCAAGCAAATAAGAAGCATGATTTCGGAAGTAAATCTTTAGCAACTGTCACATATTTCCCTTCTCCTGTTGATGTTAGTAGAGGAACGTGTATAGACACTTCATCAAGCTAACATGGCCGTGAAGCTGGAACTATATAATGGGTTATTAGAGCAAAAGAACATTCAGACAATTTGAAGAATGTTTTTGTTTTGTTTGGGGTATTTTGTGTTTGTTTGGTTTTACACAGCTTAGTAGTTTTCAACTACTGTTATGCAAATGTAATAGTTTAGTATAGGGGAGAGGAGGAAGTACTTTGGTTTTACTGTGATTTCCTATTTGTCTTAATAAAGTTCATTTATAACTGAGGATGAAACTCACTGGGAAAAATCCCTCTTTCTCTGTTCTACGAATGTCACGTATTTGTATTTCAGTAAACCCCAGAATGAATCCCTAACCAACTGAGACCTCCTGATCGTAGCATGTCTGTACACATTTGGAAAATTATGGTCCCTGCTTAGAGTTTAATGGTAAAATTAAGTGCTGTAAATGATTGCAACTTAATTGACTTCCATGTAGACTTCGTCATAGAAGATTTCTCTTGGTATATATACTAGGAGAATTTGTCCCAGTGGATGTATACAGCAGTATAACTTCCTGGATATTTAAATATGTACTGGGGGATGATGTAATCTGAGATACACCATAAATTAAATAAATTATTCTTAAAATATAATATACTATATGGAAGAGAAGCAATTATTTGAAAATAGATACCAATGGATTTATTTGGAAAACAGGCATGTGGCAGTGGACAAAATCTCAGGCATTAACAAACGCAATCCTCTGTTAGTGCAGAGGTTATATATAAACCCTATATCTTATTCAAACTTCTATTAAGCACTACCTTTATATAAATATTTTTTTTTCCTTCAATTAGTGTTGCTGAACAAAATCTTACCTCTTAGAGGTTAGAAACTTATTTTCTGGGCTGGTTCTACATTGAGCCTATATTAAAGTTTAGAGAATGATCAGACAGTTTTCCCAGCTCCTAGAGTATATCATCAAAAGATTCTGGGTTTAATATACCATATGTAACCATAAGAAATCACAATGCTGTAATTCATTTAATGTTTTACAAAACTTTGTTAAAAATCCCCAAATCTAGCAGTCTCACACTTTAGAATTAATTTTAAACACAGACTCTTAAAGATATTCAGACTCCATGCAATTTTCAGAGCCACTTTATTTAGTCTGTAATTTGAGATGTCTTGTTTTGATTTAAGAAAAATTTAAAAAGACAACTTTGCAGACCTTTTCTCCCTGGAAATCATATTTTCCATGGAGTGAAATGTACCACATTAAATCAATCTGCACATCCAGACTTTTGAATCCAATTAAAATGTTCAAGGTTTTTTTTTTTTTTTTTTTTTTTTTTAAGGACAGAATAATAGAATCTTTAAAACAAAGGAAAGTCAAATGTTGCTAAAAAAAGATAAACATTTTCTGACTAATACTTGGGAAGATGATCACATATGAGAAGAGATTGCTTGCAGGACAAAGACAGGAATAGATTTACGAATGTGAAAGGATGCAGTATAATGTTCTATGGTGTCCAGTTTTGTATCCTCTCAAGTGACTTCTCGATTGATAAAGGGACTGTAATTTTTCCAACTACAAAAAACTTCAGTTGTGTGCCTAATCATTTTTCCCTGTCTTTGTGTTGATTCTAAGCATCTTGAAAATATGATTGGAAATCAGTATGCAATTCTATAACTTTTTCCTTGTTTTAAATTTATCTTTTTTTTTTTTTTTTTTTTTTTTTTTTTTTTTTTTTTTTTTTTTTTTTTTTTTTACATAAATCTTTCCAAATTACATGATCTTTCACACACAAAATCTTTGAAAATCTTAAGCCTGTTTGGGTATTTGCTGAACAAATATCCTGGGTTTAATTTATATTTCATTTCCATAACTGTTATTTCATAACTAGTCCTTCATTTTTGGAAGCAGTCTAGGTGGTGATTTTTTAAAACAGTCCTGATCCCTCCAAGTGTCCAAAGCTAGACAGTTGGCTGCCATTGAAAAATCAATCCATCAGTGGATTTTAATTGCTTAAAGATTTTTTGAAGGAGTATGCCTTTGTCCTTGCATATTGTTACAGCCTCCACTGCCATATGTGTGCAGTTTTCTCTGATGTTAGAGTAGCTACATGCTGAAAATGACAGACTTTCAACTTTCATAAACACCTATTATGGCATCTTTTTACCTTCTAAAGATTTATCATGTCTACTTTCAGAATCTTAATATTTCCAAACTGGAGACACATTTTGGTCCTTTCCTGAAACAAAATATATCAAAATTTGTGCAATAACATATCAGGCAAGACATAAGTAAAACTTCCATAAAGTACTGCAGAGGAGCAAAGCAGAAACTGACAGTATGCAACAACTTTATAAATCTAATTTGCTTCTGAAAAAAAGACTAAGTTATTATCAGAATAGTTGTTTATCAAAAGAGCTTCTTTGTTGAACTTTTCTTGATAGCCAAAAGATATGCTTCTTGGAGCAAAAGATGTGAAGACCCATCAAAACAGAACATGACAGAGAAAATCAGTGTTTTCAGAAATTACACTCCCAAATCATTTATTTTCAGTGGGAAATTATGCTTAAAGTCCTATCACGTAAATGGGGACATCCTTGTGACAAAGAGGAAGTCACTCACAGTGATTTTTGTTTACTTGCTTAATTTGTCAATGTTTACCAACCTAGTGCTTCTTCATCCTATTTTATTATACCAAATCCTTTCCATTTCTCCTGTCTGTCACTGGAAAATATTTTGCTAATTAAAATGAACGAAAAACTTCAATATCAAAATTCAACAAGGAAAAAACCTCAGATTTCTAAAGAATCTAAAGAAGTATTCTGTCAATCAGCATAAGTAGAAAACAAAAATAAAGAGCTCACTATCCAATCAGCATAGTATTACATCAACAGTCCCTTTAAAGATTCATTAGTGTTTCATCACCAAAGTTTGACTAATTTCTGTGTTTTCGAGTTGCTTGAATGTCAATGGTAAGATGAGATGAATATACCAAGAGGTGAATAGTTCTTTTATACTTATCCAGAGAGTAGAACCAATGAGTTTTAAATCCAGGAGGAACGCAGATCTACTTTACAAAACCTTGTTTAACAGAATTTTTGTTCTTCTAATTAACCCCAGGCCTCCCAAGTTGAATAAGATAAATGTGCAAGGAGAAATGGTGCTTTTTCCAGCTGTCTGTAGGCTTCATTTCTTTAAGTTTCTAGGTCCGATTCTGACTCCAGTCAAATTGTTTTTATGTCAAAAACAATTAAAAGTGTTCAAGGGAGGCACTCCCACCTTACTTGTGTAAAAAAACCCAACCACCTCTAAAAATCTGGATGTTTTCCTAATCTGTGATTTCCAGAGGAATTAACAAATATAGGCCGGGTGATATGCCACAGCAGCACAGGAAGAGGAAGCATTTAGAGCTGTATTTGTTCCATTAAATGTCAGGGAAAGAATTTTGTTACATGGAAGAAAGCAAACTCTCTATCATTCCTACGTCAGATGTAGCAAATCTGCCCTTTAACAGCAGAAGCTAAAGCAGAAGAATAATTACATCTTCTTTTAGCTTGTCCTTGTTCCGGAGTAGCACAGTGCTGCTAGCTATCATCATTGCTTAGGAGGCAGCAGTTTTCAGGAAGACATTTAAAGAATTTTAAGATCTTTTTGGACACCCCAATGAGGCTGGAGGAGAGGAATAGGAAGTGGCAAAAATTATGGCTTACATTCAGCTTCCATCATCCACTGTATCCTTTTCATGTGGTGCAGGGGAGAATTGTGTAGCAGCCTGCTTGTTTGAGGTTCTTAGAAACATTTTTTCAAGATCTACAGCGATAGATAGCTTGGGGTGTATATCAGATGTAACTGTTTATACCTCTGCTACAGTGTATGGCGCAGACTAAACATATCTTACATGGATTCTGAAGAAGTACAGACTTCTACCTACAGACCGGAATATCTTCCATAGCATGGAAGTCTTGCTTCTGTTCCTTGTGGGCAACAGGGTTTCTGATTTACAGGGTTTGTTTGGTTTAGCTGAGCAGTGTAGTTTTTATCTTGGGATAAACAATTGAAAAGTCACAAAATTATAAAGGTGTAACTACCGCATGATTTGTCCTAACTTTTCTGTAACCTATTAATTATAGTTTGTGAGTGACTTCCCCTAAAATATGCAGGCAGAACTCTTTTCATACTGAAGTTAATTGGAAACAATGCTTTAAAATGTGCTTCGAAGTAGCTGTAACAAGAAAACCATTCTAGCAAAGCAGCTAGACAGCCTTGCTAGCAGATATGAATGTAGAAGCTGTTTGACATGCTTCATGTGCAACAACAGTGTTCATTACAACAAACAACTAGCAACTTAGACAAATTAAAACTTAATTGTTTGCCCTTCTAACAATTCACAACTCTTCAGACTCTCCAACAGTTGTAAGCACTTCAAAGAAAGGTGGGCTTTACAGCATACCATGAAAGACATCAAATGTAAATTATGTGGAATGCAAATTATACATGCTGTGTAATGTGACTGACAGCATAAAAGAAGGAATGAAAATAGCAAAAAAATCCTTGCACATGTAGAAGTGCTGAATCAGATTCCCTCACAATCTATAAGGAGAGTGAAAAGTCTGTTTTAGTAGCTTTTGTTAATATTTTTCTTGCCTCCCAACTCCTGTACTTAAATGTCTTGCTACAATGGAACCTAATTCTGGTAAATGCATGTTGCAGCTATTAATGCATTAAAATCGTTTCACTAATTCTTATAAATGGGACTAGGAAGAATTTTTTGGTAAGAGGTGCTTTGCTTACACGTCAATCTACTTTTTCAGTTTTACAAACGTATGCATCATTTGCAGTAATTACGCAGATCAGTATTTGTATAAAAAATTAGTTTAATACAGTGAAACATTGCCATATTTTTTTCAACATAAGCATGCATTTTGAAGTATAAAAGCAAACAAATTCCCAATTTCATTTTTATTTCACTTCATCCGTTTTGCATTAAAACAGCTGTTGGAAGAGATGCATAAATCAACCACTTATGCATGAAGAAATATGATTTTGTATTTTGTGAACAAGCAAAGAATAGTCTAAAACAATAGGGAAAGCCACATTGGCTATGTAAATAATGTAAATGCCTTATGGGAAAGGGAAAAAGAAAAATCATTTGAAGAAATTGTGTTATGACATACTTCAGAATGACCAAACTATTTAAATCTTGCCAACTTAAATATTGCACACCATATACAATTCAGTTGGGAAAAATCAATTAATTTCCTGATGTTTATGCTTCATAACAGTTGCAGAATTTCAGCAGTGATTCCGTACTTCTAATCTCTCGATCAGTTCAAACAACACTTCAATGAACTTTTAACTCCAAAGACAAAAGTTGGACCAGTGGGGATTTTTGAAGAATTCTCCTACCTCAGCATTATTATTATTCAGAGTAATCAAGGCTGTCCTCTTTGCAAGAAATTTCTGTGACAACATTGACTGGCCTGAACTTTTTCTGAATACTCTGTGTCTGTATATTTAAGCTTCTGCTATACTTTTGTTTGGAAAGTTTGTGACAATAGGTAAACCTGTTCTTTTTCTAATTCAATCATGAGCAGGAAAATATATCTGTTTTAAGACTTAATTATGCAGGCACATAACAAAAGAACAGTTACATTCAAGTTTATTGCAAACTACATATGAAAGCAGTGGCTGCTCACTGGATAACTATTTGACAGGACATCTCTGAAAATACAGTTACATCTTAAATCTCTAATAGGTGGTTATGTAAACAGTGTGAGAAAACATATTGATTACATTCATCTGAGACTGTTCATTAAATGGATTAATAGCTTTAAGGTACATGGAAACTTTATGAACATTACAATGAATAACAGATAGGTTCATGTCTTTCTTGTTTTGGGGCACGTTGAAAGAACCTGAAGATCCCAAGAAAATACCAAGATTTAATATTAACTTTCAGATGATTGAATTTGGATGAAAATAAATGAATTTTGTTTGCTTTGTAAATAAAGTGTGGTTTTATATTTAATATAAAATGTTAGTAAAGTGAAATGAGTACACTGCAACATTTAAGTTAGATTTTTATAAATATATATATATTGGGATAGATATATGTGTATGCATGCATATGTATATTTTGTTCTGATCATGGTTAGGTGTAACTATGATGATTTTCTGACAAGCTCGGGAGTCACCCATCTTAATTTTTCTAAGAAATAAGGATGTTGACTATTCTGAAGAGTTTTGGCAAATGCCCCAAATAAACAGAATATTTTTATATAATGTTCTATATATCTAATTTTATACATTCTCTATTATATTCTGTAATATAATTAGAGAATCAACTCATTATTAAGGTAACTTTTCAGACTGGTAGCATCAGTGGACGTAGTACACTAGTGAAGATGTGGCTATACAAATACGTCTATCCGACAGACTCCCTGGAACAAGCTATTTCTTTTTTTTTTTTCTTTCCCTAAATGAACTGTATAACTAGTTTCTATGTACATTTCTATTCCTTTGGGCTTAGTTCTTGAAATTAATCAGGATTCGCTTCCTTGGCACGAAAGGAAGAATAATTTAGTTTTATATTTTAATCTCTTCTGATCTTAATGGCTGATTAGGCAGCATTCAGCATGTCTCATAACAAGTTCAGCAGGGCACCAAGTGAAGCTATCTGGCAGCAGGTTGAAAACAAAAGAGAGTATTACTTTTTTTTTTCATTTAATGAAAATATAAGTTGTGAAACTCACTGTCACAGAGTGTTGTGAAAACAAAGTCTAAACAACTTAAAGAAGGCAATAGCCAGAGCTTCATGGAAGCAAAGATTTTTGAGGGCTGCCAGCAAGAAGAATGAGATGCACCTGCAGTCCAGAAGCCAAGGGATGTGCCAAAGGGCAGAGGCATTTTATGCTCATACTCCTCTAAACATCCTCTGTGTCTGCTGACCACAGTCATAGGCTGGACACTGGTACAGGATCAACTCTGCTCTGACTTTTGAAGTTAAAGGTAAAAGTAAAATGGTTCTGCTCAGCCCCCACGTAGGATGAATATATTAACATCTAAGCTGAATGACAGATCAAAAATAATTGGGAAAATAATGAGAATAGTTAATTAAACTAGTGCAACAACTATAGATTGAAGTAAATGGGGAGTGAGGTAATTCCACCTGCAGCCACCATTGTGTACTGATCTGGACGAATGACATACATATCCTCTTTTTAAATACCTGTGTTTACTATAGTATCTAATGGTTTTGTACAGCACTTTAATAGACATTTAACCAAATCTAGTAACAAGTCTGTGTTTTCTTATAGGTACTGCTAAATGATGTAATATTACTTCCTGTAGCTATGGAGACCTTTGCTCTCGTTAGTGCTGCTATTCCATTTGACTGCAACCCTGAATAATCTTTAAAGAATGTTTTTAGTCATGGGCCCTTCACCTTCTGGTGATTTCATCCAGATACAATTTCCACAGGCTTTACTGGGTTAGACAGAATAAAAGAAGGGCCCATCTGAATAAAATAAAATGTCACCATTAAATTGGCTTTTGTAGCTTAAGGTATAATGTAATGATATTTTCCCAACAGCTGCTTTCAGTTGAATTGGAAGTTTTGAAAACCCTTTGCATCTGATTCAAGTAATAAAATGCAGGTTGTGTTACTTCCTCCTTCTGTGTCGTATACAATAAGCAAAACATTGATACTTTACATGCAACTGGTGGTCATTAGGAATTTTTACTGTATGTTAACATTATTTGCTGACCTCAACATTTGATGAATGAGTCACCCAATGAAAAGTTTGCTTAAAAATCAAGAGATGGATGGATGTTATTTGGAAATTAAGCAATTCAGTATTTTTTTTCCTGATTTCTGTTGCTCACAAAATTTTATTACCTGTAGCTTATTGTTTGTATTTTCATTTCTTTCAGTTTTTACAACTAGATTGGAATAAAATGAGTGCGGTTCTACACATCTTCATGTGTTGCCTTTTATCCCAAGAGATTTTAATCAAAAACTAGACAAAAGGATCACTTCATCAAGCACTGAATATAGCCATCCCTGAGGTGAAATGTAGCAACTGCTTGTCAGTTTATCCAACAAATATGCAAGAATATAAGACAGGGAAGGGAGAATAAGCATACTCTTAGGAATTTAGTGAGGCAAAATCAACACCTGAGGCTGAAATAATATGCCACGGTCCTGTGGTGATAATCTTTTGTGAAGCTCACTTATTAGGTTACCTAAAAGAAGGCACGTCGTCCTTCATTTTGTGTTCCTTACTATTACTGCTACCATGGTAAATATTGTACAAACAATGCACTTTCCATCACCCCAAGTAACACTCTTTTTCAGTATGACCAACATCCTTGATCCTAAAGAAAGACTTTAACCATCTTATTCAGCTTATGCTAAGAAAATTTTATCACAAGACATTATATGAAGACTTTAAGTAATAGGGGTTGGAAAGATGAAGATGGTTTCAGAGGTATCTGAGAGCAACAACAGAACTGATAATTGATGTAAGAAAGCAAGAGCCATGTTCCCATACAAACTGTGGGCCACAACAACAGGGAAACAGGAAAGTATTGTCCAGTAAAATCAAATTAAAAGAGAATCAGAAAGAGACTAAGAAAATGCACGAGACAGAATACAGGAGGAGAAGGGCGTGAACAGATGAAAAATATGAGTTAGAACATCAGTAGAAGAAAGGAATGTAGAGTCTAGAAAAGTGGGAGAGAAAGAGATTAAGAATGTGCATGAGACAGACTGCAGGAAGACCTTGGAGTGTGTGCAATGTAATGAGAAAAAAAAATAAATTCCCAGTTGTGTTTTTCTAGTCCACTTTTGACCCAAACTGTTGAAATGACAATCACAAAGCAGCCCTGTTCTCATAGAGAACAATTTATCTGTTGAGGTGACTTTTCTCTAGCTTTTTCTGTTACCTGTTTTTCCCTGGAGGATGCGACAGGTTAACACCAGTTCAGGTCCTTCTAAATGAGCTGATGCATTTGCAACACTGTCAGTTCTTCACTCCAGAGGGAATGCCCCTGCATGAGGCAATCTCATTACAGAAATTAGCATTTACTGTGACTCAGCTATCTTCATCTCAGAAACAGCAGAAAGAGACATGAGCCCTAAAAAGTTACACTGGCATCCCTAAAGGAGCACTTCAGGGATCTTCTTCATGACTGTGGTTTTAATTAGGCATTAATAACTGCTGAATGACTGCTTGTGCTACTTTCAGTGAGGTAATGCAAGACCTAGGAATTAAGAATTATGAAAAGTCAAATGTTTATCAATGCTTTTCAGAAATTTCAGGCTTAGATTTCAAAAATTTTGTATAAAACACTCTCCTGCCCCATGTCACACTCCAGCTTTGTTTTGTAAGTGCTCATAATCTTTGGTCTCAATTAAAGTTTTAAGTTCTTTTGTATCCAATAACAGGAAGTGATATATAGTCAAATCATGTCTGGTTTGGAATCATTACCAAAAAATAGTTTTTGTCTCAATGACAATGAAATTTATAAATCCCTCAGAATCCTGGAAGGTTTTACCAGACTTTCAGAAAAAAAAAAAAAAAAATTACATCCCTTACTCTTCCAAACTATATATATTAACAGGTGTATGACTGTAGTCTAATATTCATTCACTATTAACAATATCTGACTTGAAAAAACCCCAGCTCCCACCTTCCTCAGCCTCTCCTCATAAGACTTACTCTCCAGACCCCTCACCAGCTTCGTTGCCCTTCTCTGGACCCGCTCCAGCACCTCAATGTCTTTTTTGTGGTAAGGGGACCAAAACTGGACACAGTACTCGAGGTGAGGCCTCACCAATGCCGAATACAGGGGGACGATCACCTCTCGGGTCGTACTCACCACACTGTTCCTGATACAGGCCAGGATGCTGTTGGCCTTCTTGGCCACCTGGGCACACTGCTGGCTCATGTCCAGCCTGCTGTTGACCAACACCCCCAGGTCCTTTACTGCCAGGCAGCTCTCCAGCCATTCATCCCCAGGTCTGTAGTGCTGCATGAGGTTGTTGTGACCCAAGTGCAGGACCCGGCACCTGGCCTTATTGAAACTCATCCTGTTGGTCTCAGCCCATCAATCCAGCCTGTCCAGATCCCTCTGCAAAGCCTCTCTACCCTCCAGCTGATCAACACTGCCACCCAGCTTGCTGTCGTCTGCAAAATTACTGAGAGTGCACTCAATCCCCTCATTCAGACCATTGATAAAGATGTTAAAGAGAATGGGTCCCAGTACCGAGCCCTGTGGGACACCACTCGTGACTGGCCACCAACTGGATTTGACTCCCTTCACCACCTCTCTCTGGGCCTGGCCCTCCAGCCATTTTTTAACCCAGTGCAGAGTACACCCATCTAAGCCATGAGCAGCCAGTTTCTCCAGGAGGATACTGTGGGAGACTGTATCAGAGGCCTTGCTAAAGTCCAGATAAACAACATCCACAGCCTTTCCTTCATCCAGCAAACGGGTCACTTTGTCATAGAAGGAGATCAGGTTTGTCAAGCAGGACTTGCCCCTCTTGAACCCGTGTTGGCTGGGCCTCATCACCTAGGTGTCCTTCATGCTCTGCATAATGGCACTCAGGATGATCTGTTCCATCACCTTCCCAGGCACCGAGGTCAGACTGACAGGCCTGTAGTTCCCCGGATCATCCTTCTGACCATTCTTGTGGGTGGGCTTCACATTTGCTAGATGCCAGTCAGCTGGGACCTCCCCAGTTTGCCAGAACTGCTGGTAAATGATGGAGAGTGGCTACGCAAGCACTTCTGCCAGCTTCCTCAGTGCCCTCGGGTGGATCCCATCTGGGCCCATAGACTTGTTTGTGTCTAGGTGCTGGAGCAAGTCCCTCACTGCTTCCCTTTGGATTACAGGGGCTTCATTCTGCTCCCTGCCCTTATCTGCTGGCTCAGGGGTCTGGGTACTCAGGGGACACCCTACTCCATTACTGAAGACTGAGGCAAAAAAGGCTGGTCCCTCCCCAGCTTTCTTGTAGGCCCCCTTCATTTACTGGAATGCCAATATAAGTTCTTCCTGGAACATTCTCTTCTCCCAGTCGAACAACCCCAACTCTCTCAGCTTGTCTTTGTAGGAGAGATGCAGCAGCCCTCTGATCATCCTAATCTACTAGCAACTGTTAAGTGATTGTGCTGGTTTTGGCTGGAATAGTTTACTTCATACTAGCTCCTATAGCACTATGTTTTGGACTTGTAACCAAAATGATGTTGCTGAATGGTACCTATATAACATCAAGGCCTTTTCTGTTTCTCACGCTGCACTGCCAGTGAATAATCTGAGGGTACATGAGAACAGGGACAGATGACCCAAACTGACCAAAAGGATATTCCTCCAATACCATATGATGTTTTGTTAAGTAATAAAAGCTTGGGGAGATGTGGAGTTTTCTAGTGACTGGCTGAGCATCCATTGGCTGATGGGGAAAGATTGCCTTTGCATCACTTGTTTCTCTTTGGGTTTCTCTTTTCCCCTTTTTTTATTTCCCTTTTTACCTATTAAAGTGTCTCAACTTCTGAATATTCTCATATTTGCCCTTTTGTCTGCTGAGGTGAGTGAGTGAGCAGCTGTGTGGATCTCAGCAGCTTACTGGGGCTAAGCTACAACAGTGATATAAATATTTCCACTGATCAATAGGACTATTCTGGTATTTGAGATTTACTGATGTTGATTATGCTCATCATGCACAGAAAAAAATTAAATCACCTTCCTTCTAATGATTGGAGTTTTTCATAATCTTCATATTAGTACAAGTATTCATCATTATACATTGTAATTGCTAAATAGACCTTATCCTACATTTAGCTGATTGTTTCCTGTTAAACATTTGCAATACTTCCAGGACCTGCTGTGATGTTCCAGTGTCACAAAAGAGGGTAAACCACATCATATTTTTTTATCTTTATAAAGATTTTGTACTTTTTCACCATAAGACACTCAGCAGAAACAAAGTGAGGGTTTTTTTTCTTCAACAGGTAGAGATGGAAACTTGGAAATCAGCACTTCTGCTCACCAAGTTGGTACTCTGTTTGGCAAAGGTCCCTATAGAAATGGTATGTATGAAAGAAAATCTCAAGAGAGAATGATAAAGAGTATGAGGATACAAATCTATCTTAAACACCTGGAAAAAAACATCTCAGACAGTAACACTCTCAGAAGAAAATCGCAGACTAGCTAGGATCTTCTTTCAATGATTTCATTTCACTATATTTCAGGCCAAAAAGCTTAAATTCCCCCCAAAACCCCATCTAGAACCAAATCTAGCATCAATCAACTCATACGTACAGCCACCTTCTCTGGTTTTGATGGAAGATTTCTTTACCTATACCACTGTCCATTTTCATTCTTATTTTTTGTTACAACAAATGAAAAAAATATTTTTGTTTAATCTATTTTTCCCCTTTTCCACAGCAGGACACAAAAAAAAAAAAAAAAAAAAAAAAAAAGAAAAAAAAAAGAAAATCACTCCAAAATAATGAAAATGAAGAAGAAAATCAATTACAATAAAATAATGTGTGCACCTATACTATCAAATAGCTCTGCTTCTGGTTCGGTAATGGTCCATGGTACATGTAGATTAAGTTAAGTGTTGCTTTCTCCCCTAAACACCCTGAGCTGAGGGGATGTCAGGATGGACACCTTCACCCAAAACAGACTTTAACTCAAAGGGCTTCAGCAGGTAGGAAGAAAATTATCTCTGATCCTCTTGCCTAAAAAGCATAGATTTCCACAGGAAAAACAACAACCTAAACAGAAGACTTGAGTGTCCAATGGCTTGGGTGACTTTGTCTCTGCACTTATGCCCCACACAACCACCCATCCTATCCTTTACCTGAGGGAAGTGCTCTGGTTGGACTGTCATCAGTGGTGACACATTCATCTCAAAAGTACCTGTGAAAAGCTGACATTTTCCTCACACACACACAGAAAATACTCTGCCAAAAAGTTCCTGCCAACCTTTGTGCAAAATAATCTTAAAAATATTGGGGAAAGCCATTGCTAACCAATGAATGTTGATTAAGCAGTCAAGTGGTTATTAATGGTATTATTACAGCTGCTGGTGTTATGGAAGGATTATGTTAGTGATTTTTCAGAAAACAGCATCTGCAGAAAATGCCTTCTTTGTGATCAACCAGGAAAAACTCTCAACAGGTATTAGAAATGGCATACTACCATTCACGGGACCTAACCTTGTCCCTTTAAAGCCAATAAAATGTAATTGCTCCATTGCAAAAATATGTAATGAATCAGAAATTAAATAGTTCAAAGAAGGGAAAGGATTGATGGTGGATGCTCACACTTTCTGTCTCTGTATATATCACTTTTTTATGTATACTTGTTGAAGGTTTTTCCCCATGCCTTTCTACCCTTACAAATGAGCTGGCAATTTACATTATTGCAACTGGAGCTTATAATATCCCTTCTTGTCTATGAACACATCCTGCAAGAAGGTGTCTGATGTCATTCTACCTGATCCAGAGCTTATGTTCAAAGATTCTGATCCAAAACCCACTGAAGCCCATGGAAAAACTATTTCTATTGAATTTCAGGAAGGTTTTGACCAAATCTAGAAGTAAAAATCTGAGAGGTTTGTTTCCAACAGCAAAATGCCCAAGAAAGTTCTCTGTTAACTTCCTACTTTTCCTTCTCTGCCCCTTAATGAAGGAATCTGACCAAGTAACAGCATTGTTGCTTACCCATTTCTATTAACACAACCTTGTATTTATCTTAATGATTAATCTTGTCATTCTTGCCTTTGTATCTCTTCAGTTTACTCCCTTGCCCGGAGATATGCCTTCCACTGCCACAGTTATTTCAGTGGCTATAAATCAGTGGAGCATATTACACCTTCTCTAATTTTAAATTTCTTTAATGTGTCATTGTTTCACAGCTGGTCTGTTCCATGACTGACCATTATACCCTCTATCACAGGCATGGATTTGGGAATGGAGTGCTCTTACATGACCCTCATGACACACTCACCTCCATTTAAAAACTCACTGTTAATGATTACTTTCTACATTTGGTTATTCACAATTATGCATTCAGATTTCCCTAGATTCCCTCTGAAATTATAACTTGTAAATTTAGTAAATGCCTCATTTAAATTATATGTTATTTGATGACACAAAAAATCTGTCAGAGGAATTGCCTTTTGAAAATATCATGCAGATGTAAATTTTGTACCATGTAAATCAATTAGGAGACCACATTGCTGATAAAGGATCCCTCCAAAATGGGATTAATAACACACTTCTGTTTGAAAAGTTGTACATATAAACTCATATTTCTAAAGAACTGACAAAATAGAGAAGCAAGACCCACAGGGATATTAATATTTCTGTCATCAAAGCAAGTTTGATTATTCTATTTACAACAAGATCAGCAGCCACTGAGAGAGCAAAACACTGGAAAATGGCTCACAAAGTTGGCACTACACATGCTCCGCAAGCCATGAGGGGTATGTGAGCAAGTGACACTGATTCCAGCATATTGCAACAGCAAAGTGATTAACTCCACCATAATAATAATGTTCTTTTAATGCATCTTTCAGGAGTGTAATTATAACTAGTATTATTAAAGTGCCAGCTGAGACCTATTATTCCCTGTAGCATGTGCTATGCTACAGACACAATAAGAGAGCCACTTCATACTAGTACAAGATGTGGATATATACCATCCCCTACATGTCCGTGTTTCTGTTTGTGTGGAAAAGGCATATGCGAAATGAAGGTCTGTGGTGAACCATAACTAGTTCCAGGATCTGGAAACAGGGAGATCAAGGCTGCACTCCAGAGCACATTTGCACTGCTGCAGGATAAAAGAGGTTTCTTTCCCACTCTGTTTTTCATATGTTTTACAGAGACTGAGAAAGTTGTTAGTTTTCCTTTCTTCATCATGGCAATTGTATGGTAATGTTCACTTTTCTAAAACTTGCAGAGATACACTATGAGATTAAACTCTAAATGCTTTCATATGTTAAAAAAAAAAGAAGAAATAAAAAAACTCAACCAACCAAACAAAAACTATCCAAGGATCTGGTTAGTTAGCCAACAAATCCAGCTGGGATGCCTGGTCCTCCACTGTGTAAAATGCTCTCAGTCCTACCGAAGGTAATAGCAGCTCTCATTTGTGACAGCTGGGGATCTAGCCCATGAGGCCGTAACACAAACAGGGTGAAAAATCCCATCAAACTAAACATAATACATATAATTTAGTCTACCTCCAAGGGCTCCTAAACTAATAAAACCTGAATTGAGAGCAAGGACATAATTAGGCCTATTTGTGTCATATTTAATTTTATCAATGATATGACTAATTGGCCCCTTTTCTATCTGTTTTCATTGTTTTCAGGCTTGGCTCTTTTTTTGTTTGTACACTTGCCAGGGGTTTGTTGGCACTGCTGCTCCCTGGAATTAACCTCTGCAGGAAAGAAACATCTCTAGATTTGCACCAGGCAGCTGAGAAGAGAAGGGTGGGTTCATCATTAGCTACAGACCTGCTACTGCATTCTCTGTTGCCATTAGAAAATAAAATATTAGACCATCACACTATTTAAATTTTTACTTATTTTTAAGTATTCTGAAGTAAGCTTTACTTATTTTTCTGTGCCCATAATTTTTTAAAATGCATGACCACAGTGAAATAGTAACAACTGTTAAGTGTACCGGTCTGAACAGCAGGAAATTTCTTTTTTATGTGAAGATCATATTGCTCTCTTGAATTCACCATGTTCTTCCCCCTCTGCTACTTTATAATGTGTGTAAAATCCATACTGTATTTGAAAACTTACCCTACTGCTGGTTTGCATTCCAGCATTCTGATAATAATGAAGGAATTATTTATAAATTTATTCAGCATCATTGTTACAAGTTAAAATAGGTTGCTAAATTGTTTGGTAGATGTTCATTTTGAATGTGAACTAAACAATATTTGATTTCACCTAATATATATCCTGCAGAAGAAATATAATATCCACTCATGAAACTAGCTTGAAGATTGATTGAAATATTATGTTGCATTATGTATTATGGGCCAAATATAGTTAATTAAAGAAAAAAGGTTAAGACCAAATGAAACATGAACTTATTGAGACCTAAAATTTTACGTATACAGGGCCTGATTTTAATTTGCATGACCTGATATAAAATGCAAGTCACACAAAAACCAATCAAGCCACACTTTTAAAACAAATAGAAGTGATAGGGTTACTGCTTTTATTGTCTTGAAAAGAAGGGAAAGGCTGCCATCCAAACCAAGCAAAGAAATATGGGTTACTGAAACTAAATTATTGCTGTGTTTTTTTTCCATAGTGTAGCTACTACCATTGGATGTTGTTTCCAGTTCTGTGCCCACACTTCAGAGGATTTGAGAGAGTGAGCAAAGAGATGAAGAATATGATTTATAACATAAGAATTTTAAATTTAGATCCAGATTTATCACATGTATTAGTAAGCACCTAGTACGAGCAACTAAAAATGAGAAAGAGTGCTACAGAGTCCTTCTATAGTTACTACTGGTCTTTCAGTAGAAAGAGTTGTGTCCAGAGGGCTGCAGTATCAATGTAAAAATGAATCATCCAATGGATGTTCTTACATCATGCTAGTGAGTATAAAGAGAACTCTATATACTGAGAAATCAATCTGGGGCAAGTATCTGTACAAAAACCCGCATTTTTTTAGACCAAAAAAAAATAAAAAGAAGGACGATAAAATATGTGGACAATAACATTACAAAAATCAATGGTTGGAAATGGAGTTAGTAAATTTAAAATAACGTAAATTCAAAAGTGGAAATTACTTGTTATAGCAACCTGTGTTCTAATTCTACTGTGACTATTGGACCTGAAATAAGAATGAATTCAGAGCAAATGAAATCCTATATGCCACAAGTTTGGTTAAACAGCTTTGTAATTGACTGCCACCAAGTTCTTCCCCTTCCCTCCAAGCCATTAAAAATCTACCTGTTCTGCACTTCTTTTCAGCCAAAAACCATGCGAGAACCAGATAGGACCTCAACATGCATATTCCATTGGGCTGGTGATGAATTCTGTCCTTACGTTTTTGATTTAGCTGAACGCTAAGTTCCATATATACGACATAGATGGTAAAATAGTGCAGAATTTCAAGACAGAGAGCAGATACGTAAACATAACAAAAATTCCTATGTTTTTATGGTTGAAGCAGATTTCTTGCTTCTGCTCAGTCTCTTTGTGCTGTGCTGGCATTGTACATAGAGCCTGGGGAGTCAGCAGCTCTCTCCAGGTGGATGTTCCCAGAGCACAGCATGGACCTGGCTTGGAGAGCCCAAACCACCCACTTTGTGGCATTTGGCTCCAGAGTGTGTCCTGGGAATGGGGCCCAGGGCACTGCTGTTCTCCGCCTCCTCTATGATGGTATCATGTCACAGCACAAACCATGCCAAGGATAATGTGGACCTGGCTCAAGAAACAGGGAAGCACAAGAGCCTCCGTTCAGCCCTATGCTTTCCATACTCACCTGTTGGGAAAGCACAAACTCTAGACTTTCCAAAAGGAGGTGTTTTCATGAATTTGTAACATCATTTTAGAAAGGAAAAAATACCCAACTAAACAAAACAAACCTGCTCTCCTCACTTCTCGAAAATCAATCACGTACCATAGCATTAAAGCTAAACATTAAAGAAACATAGTTCACAGAAATCCATCGTTTTCATAATTTTTCTAGTTTTGTTGACAAAGCCGGACTAGAGATTGGTCTTTGACTCATGGCTGAGTCAAAACCCACTCTGAAATTCTGTGCTTATAAACTGGAAAGGTATTTTAGCAATGTTCTCTGCTTTTCTTTGCAAAGATTTCCAGTTTTATGTAAAGAGATAGACATTAAAAAATGATTTTCTGAAATGTCTCAGTGCTGACTTCCCAGCTTCTTCTACAATTGCAGTTAATTAAAGGTAAATTAAACCCAACCATGTCACCCAATTATATCCATATTGCCCATTTTATTACATGTGTCTAGGCTGACAGCATAAAGAATTGCCTTCAACAGAAGAAAAGCAAATTATTCTCTATTTAAACTACTGGGACGGCATTTTAATTCTTTAACACTTGATAAGCACTTAACAGAAGAGGACAAAATTACCTTAAAGAATCAAACCTTCTGTTTTTCAATTGACTTCAGTAACTTGAAGCTTTTTAATTAAGTACACCAGAGCAGTTTATTGCTTTAGCTGGTTCTCTGTACCTTTGAGTCTTCTAAAGTATAAACCCTTTTATGTGGTAATAACATTCCATATAGGTTTTGAAACAGCATAAAGGTATTGGTTTAGCCTATTTCTGCTTAGCTCTCTACATCTGCTAAGTAATTGCTTTTTTCTTAAATGAAATAGTAGAACACTAGAGCATGTACTTTGTATGTATAGACACTGTGGATAGTGTATAATAAAATCATTCATGCTGCAATAATTAAAGCTGTGTCAGCATTTTCATTATAAGCTCCATTTTTCAAGTGTTTATAATTCAGCCATAAAAAATTGTCTTGGACTCTTTCCACGGTATCTAAGGCCAAAAAAATATATCCATAAAGAAGTTTACAAGTTATGAACACTTGCTTTGCAGGTGTAGAGCCGAAAAACAATTTTGATTTACAAATGAAGTTTGACAAGTAGCCACTGGCATTTTTAAACCCAAACAAATCCAAAACACTTGAGATTATCAGGTTCATAAAACCTTGCTTTCTGTGAGATTGTATTAATTGCTGCAAATGGGTGTTGTCATCCCTCATCAAATTTGTGATTGCTCATGAAAATACTGGTAAATGCTAACAGTAAGTAAATTTGTAGCCTACAAGACCTTAAATCTAATAATGTGAAGTGTGATTGATGTATTCTTTTATGAATACAAGTATATATACATTTAACTCTTTGTAAAGGTGCTAAATCAAAACCCTATGCTAAATCCAAGCACTATGGAAGTCAATGTGGGTTTTGGCAGAATTTTCTCTCTGGAGACAGCAGTTATCTGTTTTTTTCACAGATCCAGTACAGCATGGGCATCAGCTGTGTCTGCTTTCCCACAAAACCCTGTTAATGTGCCTTAAACCTGGTGTGAAGGGAATCACAGTGATAAGAGTAGCTCACTTGTCATGTCACTAAATCTTTTCTCTCAGTCTGCTAAAATAGCTGCCGAGTAAGGTCACTTGAATGGAGTTTCTTGTAACAGGACAAGTGGATGGACTGAGGAACCATAACTAATTCTATGAAACAACTAAAAGGGCTTTGACTGGTATATCCCTGCCACCTCCCATATACACTCATCAGCTTGTGGAAATATGGCCTGGGAAGACATGGAAGCACAGTTCCATGGATCATCAAGCTTTGCTGGCATACTGTGTCTTTGCAGATGCATAAGAAACCCTGACAGAGCTGTTCTCTGCAGTGCTGGCGATCTGCACAGCCTTCTCAAATCTCTACCTCACCAAGGGGAAATGCACACCATCTCTATTAAATAAAGGATGGGATTTTTTTTTCCACTAATAGGGTGGGAATTATGGTTATCTTTCAAGTAGAAT
Organism: Calidris pugnax; assembly: GCF_001431845.1. Taxonomy (NCBI): domain Eukaryota; kingdom Metazoa; phylum Chordata; class Aves; order Charadriiformes; family Scolopacidae; genus Calidris; species Calidris pugnax. The sequence goes on from NW_015094506.1 coordinate 50,010,479, forward strand.
AACCCCAGTAACTGTCCTGTCCTGTCCTGTCATTGTTATAAATCAACATGTTAGTACTATATTACTTTTCAGCTGTGCATTAACCAATGGAAGTTCTGTCAGGGATGAATCTATTTGTCTTGCTGATGGAGGCAAATGGAAATAGGCTTTGGCCTACAGAGCACAAAGCTCTGAAACCACCACCCGCATGCCCTGTTCACACCCATTCCACATATTATTTGGATTGGAGAGTCATAAGTCTTCAAGTGGAATCTCTACGGCCCTAAAACTTGACTATTATTTTGTTTTGTTTTCATCTTGATACAAGTGAAATATCGTGAAGGCTGCGTTTCAGCTGCTTAGGTAGTATTTTTCAAGTATGGTGGCCAGGATCATGAGGTGAATGCCCCATTTTTCTATAGGACAGGTTGCACTAGGAAGACTTTTTAGGATGACACTGGAAGACTCTGCATGTGACAGAGATGGTATTGTTGGTGACATACTTGTCTGTAATTCCTTATAGAGAGCCCATTGTTCCTCTTTAAAATCTTGACTAGGGCAGTAGATTTGTTAGGCATTATTTTAACCGAGTCAACTACAAGACTTCCTCTGGAACAGGAATATATTGGGTTTATTAATAAACTAGTTCTAGGAATTTTACAAAACATGATTTAGAAAAAAAAAGGATTTTTTTTCTCACATTGCCACAGCATTGAAAAGAAAATCTATGATTTTGTGGATGCATAAGACCTGTGATTTAAACCCAACATTACTAAAACTGTACCACATATCAGTTCTCCAGACGAAAGGATCTATTTGCACCAGGAGAAAACCTACTGAGGTAAAAACACTACCAGTAAAAATCACATTACTTTGTACCATGCATGTTTCTTTCATTTTCTCCAATGTAAATTTTGAGGGAACACTAATGTTATTACACAGGTATGACACACATCTGTAATATGCACCATGTGAATTTGCTGTGCAGATATTTCAAAGACTGGTTTACATTCATGGAGCTTTTAAACTCCAACATAACCTCCTGGAAATTTAACAAACACATTTTTGACCTCAACCCTTCCCTGTGTGCAGTATTGTTGGCCAATTTGTCCCAATTTTACAGGCATTTAATTTCAAAGTTGTCAGAGTAACAAAATTCGTAACTGGTGTTACTTTGAAACAGTCCAAAATAAAAATTGAGCCCTGCTGTTAATCCCAAGGAAGCAAATGAGATAACACCTGAGTTGAATTTAATATAGTAAATCCAAAATAAGATTTGGAAAAAAACACAAAACAATTTTATTGTTTAGTCTAGTTGAATCTTTTTCTCACTCTTAAATTTAGAGGAAAAAATAATGAAAAATAAATTTTTCTGATTCATGGTTTCCTTACCACTGTTTTCTGAGGTTTTACACTGGAGTATAAGCTACTGAATCAAACTCCTAGTCACTGTGCATGGGATTTGTGCATATCATGGGGTTCATATATCTTTATCACCGTTTAAAGAATAGCAGTAAAAAAAACCCAGAAAGCCTTTACCATTAATCATTTCAAGTGAACTCACATTTTTAGAACAAGGACAGAGGCATGTTGCTCTTAAAATGCACTCCTTTGTTGTTTGTTTTGATAACATTTGCACTCCAGTGCCTCATAGGAAGAAGAGGGTAATACGCAGCTTGGCTCTAGAAAAGCATGATTTTCAAGCTCTTCCTGCAGTTTTACTTCCATTGTTCCTGAATATTTGTACTTCCTGTTGTCAGCATCCAAGCTGCTCACCTCTGTTGAAGATCAATTTACTAGTAATTATGACAAAAACCAATTAACAAACTGGTACTGGAACATCAGGATGATAAACGAGAATGTTAGCATATGTCCATAGAATAAGAATAAAATTATCAACAATCAACAAATCAACACCTTTTTACTGTGATACTATTGATATTCACTAAATAAGTGAAAATAACAGCTTTATGGTATTTTAAGAATTTCATTCTGATACGGAGCAGCAAGACACAAAATGCAGTCATTGTCTGAATGCACCAGAAATTTTGAAAAACTTTTTTTTACTCGAGGCTATTTAGTTTTAATATAGACAGCAGCAAGAAATTTATTATTATATCCAGATTTCCAGATTCCTAAAATATTGGTTTATCATTGAATCTGACCTACTTGGTATTAAACATGATTTAAAAAGTATGTGTCAGATATTCACTACCAAAACCTAATTATCAATGGACATAAGCTTTCTAGATCAAAGGCTTAGTTTCCATGGCAGTACCTAAAATAACCTCTTAAGTAACAGCTCATGCATCAAATCAGCTTTGATACTTAATGTAAGAAGAATGAAAACCAAGTTATGTTCATTTTTACCTAAACTCACAGAAGTAACTAAGATTTAAGAAAGTAAAATTTGCAAATCTGCAGTTCATTGGTGTAAATGACTGGAGTGAATTTAATGCAATATCACTAGCAATACTTTCTAACTAGATGTGCAATACATTTGCCTTAGCAGAACAAAGAGCTCACATTAGAATCGATGCTTTATATGAATAATAATAATAATAATAATAATAAGACAAGTGAAGAGAAAACTTCTTCAGTGATTGCTTATGGAAAATATTGTGGATTTGTGGAATATACATGATTTGAGGTTTTCCTGTAACCCTAGCTAATGTCTTGGTAATCTTTTGATGCTCATTAGTAACACATTGTTATGCCTATAAGCACTTTTTCTACATCTTTTTCAGTTTAAGACTCATTAAATCTTTAGCAGCCATGAGTAATAGTATCAAAGAAGATAATACAGGATTCATTGTGTCATACAATACCTATAGCTTCCACTACGCTAGCAAATGGGAGTAAAATTAAAGCCTTCTGTAGAAACATTAGTTTTAGAAAGAAAAAAGACTTGCTTAATTTTTATGTCTTTGGTGAAATTTTGTTAGTAAACAATATAGCCAAATTATGTCTATTTAAAAAATATTTTCAAAATGACTACAGAATAATTAACAAATTCTTTATTACTATAGATTACTGAAGTGTTAGACACTGTGCTTTCATTATAATTCTTAAGTATAACTTACATTTTCCCATTGGGCTTTCAGTTGAACATGGAACTAATATAGCTAAATATCTCAAATGTTTGTGCCTAAACTAAGCCTCCTGGGGTTGTATTCCTCCATTTAAACAAAAGGCCTAATGAAGACAAAGTTAAGCCTGAACATTTAGGTGAATAACTTGTGCTTCAGATCTGGATATTTTTTCAGATCCTGAATTAATTTTAAAAATGGATGGTGTAAGTAGCATATTCTTGCAAAGTACACTGTCAGCACTAACAAATAATTAGTATGAGAAATAAACATTTTGCTCAACATATTGCTACTTGCTCTTTTTTGCGTAAGGGTAATGATGATCAAGTTTAGGCATAAACCTAGAACTGTTATGCTCATGAGTTGCAACTGAGGTCAGGATTAGGTTCTATTATACAGAAATGCCATAGTTTTCATGTTCAAATTATTTTTATCACTGAAGCCTACAGAAGAGGTCTTGAAGGATCCAAAACCGTATTTCAAAGTGGGGAGAAAGCATAGCATATAATATTTCTTGTGACTGTATATGTGTATATATGCGTGTGTGTATCAGAAAGATGGTGAAAGAGAAAAGAAGTGGATTAAGTGGTTACATTGTACACACTCAAAACTCATAGTCATAATAAACAAATTGAAAGAAAAGCTATCACATGATGCTTATTTAAAATATTTAAAAGTTGTTCTATTGCAAAAATGCAATACAAAATAGTAGATGATACTGTAACTTATATGCAAGTGTATAATGTCTGAATTCAAAAAAATACATTAAACCCCAACAGTTACACAGTATTTATGATCAAAACACATGACACTTTTTTAGTTTGCTTGAACTAAATTGACTAGCAAAACTGGGATAAATTTTATCAGGTGTGTTTATGTAAATAGAAACTTATCAGTTGGCAGTATCTTCATTCTTTTTTGTTCCTATCCCTAGATGCCTTACAGAGCAATGAGTTGCTTTGAAAGCAAAATATAAAGTACCACTCAAAATTTGTTAGATTAGTGAAAACAGAGTAATTTGTTTTGATATGAATACTGGCAGAGTACTTGATGTGAGTGTGACAGGGAGAAAATGTGCCCCAGAACCTCACTTGTGTTTGGTTGTACCTTAACCTCATAGCTATAGTGCAATATCTAGGACCATTTTTTACGTAGTATTATTAAGTGTGGATTGTATTCAAGATACACACGTTATGCAGCTGACATAAGGTAAGCAGGAATTTCTTGTGAATTCACACTTGCACCTTGCAACTGTGAAAGAAAACAACTGCTGATTATGGCTTTTAAAGTCTAAAAGCTATTTTCCCCGGGTTAAATTTAAGAGAGAGAGAATGCCTATTGGTATTTATTAGTTATGCTATTTATTAGTGATCCCATTCTTTGGAAATGACTTTCTATTAATCACAGTCTGACCTCGTCATTAAGGGGCAGTTGTTGGAGCCAGAGAATAACTGCGCAACTCGAGTGGATGAACTGAACTACTACTGTGTTCATGCACTAGGGGAGGCACAATGAAATTAGATTCTCTCCCTGTAGGGGGTAGACGTTGACCGCCGTCTGATGCCAGAAACTACAGGTCTAAATATTTCTTCTGAGATGGTTGTTTTACCTTCCTAAACTTCCAACTTCATCCCATTTAAATTGCCAATTGCTGAGTGGTAACAGGCTGGATGGTTTTCAGCCACAGAGTTAGGCTAATGGCTATCATGGACAAAGGATAACTGTAGCAGTCTAAAGCCATGGCTAATTAAAAGGACCATATATACTTGTCTGTCCAAGAGCAAAGAAAATAACTCTTCTGCAGAAGGGAAGACTACTAAAGGCATTTTATAGGCATAACTGTGCAGACTCATTTGTTCCACTTCCAGTGTTGACAACAGCCACCAACCTGAGTAATAGTTCAGAATAAATTAAGCTTAAAGTGAGAAGTGTCATCTCATTGGATCCTCCAGAAAATAAATTCAGACATACTTCTGGTATGCATTCTTACAGTGTGTCATCATCTGCCTGAGAGGCTGGCAGATCCTTTTTACACTGCTTGTGTCTATGTCTCAGACAGAACATTTTGTATATGCAACGGACAAATACTTTTACATTGGCTGACATTCCACCTGAAAGTCCATCACAGTAAGCTTGTTAATGTGCTTCAGGATATACAGTACAGTAGTAAACAGACTCCCAATAGCAAAGTAAAACTCTGGTAGGAGGCTTGAAGAATTTGTGTGTGCTAAGATCAAATCTTGACTTCAAGTTCAAGCACAGTTTAACAGCGAATCCGAAGTTGTAAATGCAAAGTAAAGGCAATTTTAAGGCTGCTTTAAACCAAGCATGAAAGACTGAGGAGTCAAAGTTGAGATTCTATACATCTGGTTCTAATATGCCTCTTGCATTTTAGACAAGCGACCCTCTTTTTTTGTTTCAAGCTTTACTATCACTGTAGTTGATACAGTTTGTTAGTTTATAGTTTGGCAACTTTCTCAGTATGTTTGAATTAATGGTTTGGTAAACAAAATAAGGTAGCTTTCTTTTTCAGATTAAATTACTTTTAATTTTTCATGCCTCACATTTCTAATTCTTGCTTTCCTCCATTCCCACTTCCCCCTCCAAAAAAAAAATAATTAAAAAATAAAAAGAGCTTTAGAGTATTTTACTTTTTTTCATTTAACGATTATCATTTGTGCATTTTATAACAGAAATTGTTAAACCCTACTTCTGCTCAGCAACCAGATATTGTACAGACACATATCTTATTAGAGAAATGGACCTAAGTGTTACTGATATCATTATATAGCTCAGTTTTAGATAAGAAAGCTGCTTCAGACCAGCTGCGTGGTCTGAGCAATCAGACTGAAGTGGCAGGACAAGGGCACAGTGTAAAATGAAACAGGAAGAAATACACAGGGGATCTGCATGCAAACATTATTCTGCTTCATTTCTGCACCAGCCTTTAGAGGATTCCCTCAAAAGTAAACACAGTTAATTAATTCCCAAGTAAAATAAGTAAACGCAAATTTTCCACTTACTGTGTGCTCTGCTTTGTCCGTGCACTGAAGAGAAGAGACAGTTCTGCAGCGCTCACCTAGATCCAGGTTGCTTTCTAAATTAGTCATACATGTAAGCTGGAGGAGGCTCTTGACTTTTTAACTGTGCAAAAAGCAACCCATCTCACTGCTGCTAGACAACCCTTCAGGACACTGCGCTGAACTTCAGCACAAGAGCACAGCATCTATTACGCTCGAGGCTCTACCATTTCACCTACACCTGGGTGGATCTATCAAGCTTCATCTCTATTAGGGCGGTTTGAGTATGTGGTTTTGGGAAAAAAAAATAAAAAGAGAGAGGGGGAGAGAGGGAAAGGGAGAGGGAGAGAGAGAGAAAAAAGGGCTTGCCGTTGTCACACTTGTTTCCTATTAAAGAGCCTTACGGTGGATTGAGTAATTGTGTACGAAGGTAGTCTGGCTGGCAGATGTGTGCAGCCCCAGTGGAGCACTAGATTCAAGGCAGATGGGTTGTACCAGGGCGCAAACAACACTGGAAAAAGAGAGGCGTGATTAAAACAGCAGGCCGCCGTTTTACAGTGCTAGAAGTGGGGATAGCATGAAAGCTCCCAGGAACTAAAGCTCCCCAAAACGGGAACTGTACAGACACAAGCAAACTGCAATAAAACAAACCTGATAAAGCGCAGAGGATGATCAAACTGACCGAGTTATGCAATACTGAAACCATCATGATTATTAATGAGCCTCTCTTGCCTCCTCCTCCTCCTCCTCCTTTCAGGCACTTACATTGGAAATATTCAGTTGCAAAGAGCATGAGCATGGGTTTATTCAAAACAGAATCCTGGGCTACCGTACAGTCTGAGGCATCTTTTGGAAATGGATTAGAGTTGCTTTGAGGGTTTTACATTGTCTGTCAGGTCTGGTTCAGTTTAAAAGAAAAAGAGAAGCCGAGCGGTGGGAGTGAATCTGCCGTTAGCAGTTATTTCTGAGAACGCTTGAAGCAGATTATCAGAGAAGTGAACAAGGAATCCTTATTATAAACTTCTGTCTGACATGCATAGGGCCAAAATCAGCCCCAGTATAACCACACCAGTATACGTCAGGGATGATTTTGTCATGCTGCCTCTTCCACGTTATTGAAACTTGGCTACAGCAGATGGTTGGAGAATCCCTATTATCACAACAATGGTTTGTAATAGTACCCGTTAAACTGCTACGCAGACAGCAGAGAAGGGCTACTTATATCATACTGAAATGATCTCAAGTGCAGAGCTCCCATGTGTGAGCTCATGTGTGCACCGGCTGTCGACTTTGAGGTTTAAGGAGTACTTGAATAATGTTTACCCACCTTTTGCTGGACTTCTACTCAGAAATGATGAGTCTAATACAATTCCCTCAGTGATCTCTACAGCAGCTTTTTCCACTAACAGTGAAAGACATCACAGCACAGATGCCTGCATCTGAGCTGATCGCTCTGGGATACCTTTGTGGTCAATGGTGAGAAACAAGTGCTGCTCTAGCTAGTATGAGCCTATGTAGATATCTAAAAGAGGTCGAGAGAATCACATACTGTTCCTATTGATTATCATGTCATTTCAGATTTGAGTCAGCTAAGGTAAATCCACCACTGCCTGTCTGATCACCAGCCAGTTTAAATTAGCATTGATCAGTAGAGTTATGATGTTTTATAAGAACTGAGATTATGGTCATGCAGCCCAAAACAATACTACTATAGTATTCTGAGATACCATTGTATTATACTTCAGTACTTATTTATTGTGTATAGGGAATGTTGGTCCTTAATATCTACCAGCTGTTTTATCAGGCCCTTTAGACAAGAATGGTTTATATACAAAATCCTATGGATATTCCCCATGTAAGCTCTTGTTATTAATTTTTCAATAAGGCCCATTCATATCCAGGTAACTGAAACATAAAGGAAACATAAAAAATGGGCAAATATTTTTCTTTTCATAGCAAGGTTCCTTTTTTTCCATGTCCTAGAATTGCTTTTGCACAACAGGAATTTCACAAGAATGTATTTTTCATTGCTCCCCAAGTTTAACAAGCTAGATTGTTGGCATGCTCTTCTCTCTTAACAAATTTTCTTTGCCACACAAAAGAAATGAGGCAAGAGTTAGAGATTAATGAACCTTAAAATTTGTACACAGGAGTTGCCTATACCTAAAGTTAGAAGACATCTGAATTTAAAATTCATCAAAAGTCTTAAATTCTGAGTCTGGCAGTAGCAGAATGTCTCAGACCTCACAACACTGAACAGTTTTTTCCTTTTCATGCATAGATTTTTGGGATCCTTGGAAAGCAAAGGGTCACCTTCAATATAGAAGTACTTTGTCAGACTGCTGAGGGAGTAGCCTTGTACAAAATGGATCTCAAACTTTCAAAGACAATCAAGTGGATTCTAAAAGAAATCCCACTGTCCAGCTAATAACAACAGGCTTGCTGGAACTAGATGCTTTCAATGCCTGCACTTTTCATGAGATAGGAAAGGGTTCTCTCAGTTTTAGCATGGCAGAGTTACACTGTTTAGCCTGGTAGCCGAAACATTCACCTGAGGCAATAGAGATGGAAAACGTCTCTTTTCCTATTCATTACAGACTATTTATTCAAAGGCAGTTTAATGAAAAATACACAAACAGGCTTTGACAGGAGGCAGAGCTGGATTTGATCCCTTCAGGAAGAGAGAGGACAAGACCAAGGATCAGGATATTTATATTCCAGAGGAGTATTTCAACAGAAATATTTTAGAGTAAAAGGCAGCTCTGTTACAGACATCATTTCTGCCCCTCCACCTGCCTTCTCTGACCTTCTGAAATGAAATCAGTAGACATACACTTTCAGGGAAAGAATCTAAATGAAAGAAAATATGTAATCTGACATATAAATGAGGCACCTCAAATACACAGAAGGAGGCATTCAACAATGACCTCTTCTCCCATTTCTTGTGGCATCTCACTCAGCACGCTGGGTGCTGAGGATGATGTTCTCCATTCATTGGGTGCTGTGGAAATGGTCAGGGTGTGTGCACAGAAGACTGACTTTAGGCCAAAGAGAGATACACTTGCCCAAGTGTCCCTCAACAGACAGTGAGGTCTATAAATGGCAGCAGCCTGTGGACAGCAGGCTGGGGAGAATAATACTGTTTAGCTCTAATAATGTCTGTGTTCTCAGTTAGATCCCCATACAAAATTACATATGTTTCATTTTTTGTGCTAATTCTTTGCCAAGGTGACTGACCTGTGTAAACTACAGGTGAAAACTACCACGGTCTGTGTCTTCTCTGCGCTCCTTATCCAATTGGATTCACTGGGAGACAGCATTCTGATACCTTGTGAAGATGTTTGCATATCTTGAGTGTTTCTCACCCATTTATGCAGAAATCACTACATCTATTCTTGAGTAACTTCCTTGGAGTTCTGTCTTGTCCTTTAAATTTTTAGATAAGAATTTTTCTTGGAAATCTGTCTTTTGCCCTGTAGTTCCTGGCATGTAGTTTTATCTGGCTTCTGAGAAAAGAAACTTCCAGACTGGTGGGGCTGATTCTCCTCTCATTTACACCCATACAACTCACTGACTTCAGGATAAGTCTCTTTCTGACATCTCCAAAAGTGTTAGGATGGCTCTGTTGTCTATGAAACTGTTACATGACCACCCACTATTAAACAGATGTTCCCTGGCTCAAAATATAAATAGAGTCTGGAGCGTGAAGCTGGCTGTGATTTATTTAGGTAACTGTGACCTTGTATGGAAATATTCTCACATTTTTCTTTTTGGGCAGAAAACCCTTTGATTTTCAGCAAAAGAAAGCTCCTGGGCTAGAAAAGGGTTTTTCCTTCACATATAATTATACTGAGATTTACCTGAGTTACCGAATATAAAAAAAAATGCTTTCTTTGGGAAAATAAATGCAGAATATAAAACAAAATAAGAACAGAAACTGGTTCCATATCAAAACTTTAGTGAAATGATTCAGGTAACAGCCTGCATCTCAACAAACTAAATGATTCCAGTGTCTTGTTCAAAAAACCCCCTGATTTTCAGTCAATATTTCCCATAGAATATCTCTGATTTTTCTCTAAAAAAATCTCAAGAAATTGTAAAGACTGCCCCATTGGACTCCTGGTATTGCAGGAGGGACAGATGCTCTGGCAGCAGACTGGTGGCAGAACTGTAGCTGTAAGGCAAGAGCAGACAAGGTGGCAACTAGAAGTTGCTCAGTGATTTTGTTGTAGAATGATGGAGCTCACCTGAAGCTGTTGTCAACCTAGGGATTTCATTGACACTTCCTCTCTTTTTATTAGGGATGGGTAGAAAAGCTCATAGCAACTACGCAGTCCTTAAGAGGGTGGTGCCAATCTTCTAGGTTTAGTGGTCACTCCCTGAAACCAGTGGTAGAGATGCCTACATAACTAGCTCTGTGCAAGTTACTCTGTGTGTGCATATCAAGCTCTGTCTAGCTGGTTACACACTGAATGAGCACATTATGTCCAGAAAACTTGTGTGTTTTTTCAGAAGGGATGAATTCATGGAGAGAAGGATGAAGAAATTTGTAAGGGAGGAAAAATGGGATCTTGGGGAGCAGCTTGCTGTACTGCCAGAACAACTCGCCCTACCTCCTGACTGCTCCCAAGCTGCCTTTGATGCAATAACCTGTCCTTGAGGATCCTATACAGCCCACACACTACTACAAACTGAGCACCTCTGACTTGGGCCAGGAGAATTAAACTGCTCTCAAATTGGTTTCTGAGCCTGGATAATGAGTTGTGTGAGTTGGATGTAACCGGAGGGGGGAGGACGATGCCCATAACTTTGGCTGCCCCTTGCTGCTGTAGGAAGAGTTCAGGGCCAGGGCTGGGCCTTGGGGACGGCAGTCTCACCTTCTGTTAATTCTAGAGGGTCTCCCCCCAGATAAAAATCTTTTCATTAAATTCCGTTTATGCAAACTTATGGTTTTTAAATGAGGAAGCAGTTCTTATTCTGAACACCCAGACAGGGCAATTTATTTTCCCAGGTTTCTGGGTGAGGACTTGAGATGGTGTCACATAAGAATTTTAGCAAGAATCCCTAGAAATCAAATCCAGCCACTCTCTACTGTGAGACTGTTCCTGGAAAAAAGATTACAATTTTGTAGTTAGATAAATAGCATAAGATAAATAAATTGCACTAAAAGTCAGGATTCCTTTTGTGGTTACAAAGTGTGAATACTCACTGCATCGAATACAGCAGGGATTGCATAGCCCTAACTCAAACATGATAGGAGGTGGTGGAGTGGAGAAGATGCACAGGCACCATGCAACCATATTGTATGTTCTGGGACTATGCCCAGCAAGCGATAATTGGGATTGTCACCTCTAAAAGCAGTTACTTAGACATGGAAGAACTTCAAATGTAGAGATCGCTGGGGTCAAAGGTCTAGGACATGCTAGAGGAAAACCAGATGGTTTAAATGGTCTGTGAACTAACAGAACAAAACTAACCAGTTGGTGTAAATGGGTTTGAAACTAGCCAGAGGAGTTGGGAATTATTAAATGTGCTGGGGAGGGGAACGGAGAAGGGAGGGGGGTTGGTAATTGAAGACTTCTTGCCCTCTTAGGACAACAGTTTGCCTATGAGAGGTAACATACCAGGTTCTGCAGCTGTAATTTCACCCAAATCTTGGTCAAATAGTCTGACAGTGCTGAAACCAGGAGGTGCCATTGCTCCCCATGTCCTGAAAAAAGGCGGGAGGGAGGAACTGTGGGCTGGAGGCACTGGGGCTTCCCTTTTGGCCGTGGTGAACTGCAACATTAGCTCACAGCAGCTCACAAAGACTCAATCTAAATTTTAGTAATTTCTTACTGCTGCAAAAGCTGTGTTAAATTGTGTAGAGCTTTCTCAAATATTGTGTGAATATTACCCAAAACAGAGGCTTATCATTTTTCCATCAGAAGCTTTTCTATCAGCTTGGCAACCACAGCAGTTGCAGAATTGGGTCCATTTCTGCATTAATATCTTTAAACACTTAATGACAAAAGCATTTGTGAATTAAACTCGTTTGACAACAGAATGTGAAAAAAATGCAGTACACTTACAGATTACAGGACTTTCTAAAAGGTCCTTCTGTGTTGCTGTGCCCACTTGAAACAACTGATTTTGTTTTGTAGAGAATTTATGGGTGCATACTGCTATTTTTTTCAGCTATATTACAGAGAGAAGGAAAGAATGTTAACAGGGGGAACACGTTCATAAGTTTTTACTACTGTCTCCTAGTGGAGGCGCTTAGGGAATTACATCATGGTGAGTCGTTCCAGCAAGAGCATAGACATGTCTTTCTGGTTGTTTTTTCAGCAATTACCAGCGGTTACCAGTAGGTAATAAATATTTCTGTAGCGACTTATTACTATGCTTCTTAGCAGTGCTGATAAACTTGTGTTGCTGTGCTTTTGCCACAAACCAGTTGCATCAAGAAACCAAAACCTCAGATTTAAGAGTGAAAAAATATAAAAAGCAGGTCAGTATGTTTTAGGAGTCATGTATCTTATCCTCCCCCTCCTTCAGTAGCCCCCATTAAACCTATTTCTTTTTTGTGAAAGTGGCTGAAATCCAGACTAACTGAATAGGTCTAGAGTGGATAGAGCAGCAGAGACTTTCCTCTCCGTCCAAACTTGCACATATCACCCTCTACCTTCACCACAAAGTTGCTGAAATCCTCTAAATAATTCTGCAGACAGAAAGGCTTCAGGGTACGCCCTCAGCCTTGCCCTTGTATTTTTTCTGATACGTTTCCCTAAATTGGAGAAGCAGTGGAAGTTGGTGTTTTTTAGGGTGATCTTGAGTAACTTGCTTTATATTATTACTCACCATCTGTCAAAAGGCAATGATACTGCCCTCCAGAAAGGTGGTTTGAGATTTATGGATGGCAAATGCGGAACAGGCAGTAGTTTTTATTATATTACAAGGTGGGACTTCCACAAGCTTAGTTAAATGTCATAAAATGCATACTTCAGTAGGGGTTTATGTATTTTTCAACAGCAATGTACTTTTCTGTAATTCTGACAGGACAGAAAGCTGCAAAGGGAGAGAGAAATCAATGGCCATTTTCTCACTATTTTAAATTAGCATAGCTCTTCTGAACCGTATCAGGCTCTGTGAGCTAAGTATTGGGATTTCCTCAGTTTTACTACATATAGGAATTCTCTTTCTCTTTGAAGATCCGCTTCTTTGATGTCATCAGGGGAAAATTCTTTAGGTCCTTTAAGTGATGATATTGATATTTCTATAAATAAAATTCTTAATGTATAATTCTTCCTTCACCCTACTTTACAAATTTTGCATATATGAAGCTAATGAAGTTTGTGAAACAAGAAACTTTGATTATGACTGTTTGGCCTATTTACATATAACTGTTAAGGAAGCAAATCTTGAGGCCTTTTTGCACAGGAAATTTCAAGTGGAAGTGGAAGCTGTTTCTCATTGTTGAAATTCTCATTCTACAATAATTTCACATTTCAGAGTGGCATGTTACATGTGTCATTTTATTTATGTCGTGGAACCCTACAAGGCAAATGCAACCTATTTAGTAAGTCCAGATTTTGCTATGACCACAACTTAAAAGCACAGGAAGTTCCGTTTCTTTAACATAACATTTGCCTCTCTCTCTCCATTTATAATTTAGTGGCCTGTTACTGCCTGGGTTCCCATAGAGGTTTCTCATTTTGACTCTTTCTACTTGCAGTTTCTATCAAATTATCCTCTGTTTTCCTACTGGCCAACTCTCCTTCAACATCCCCCGACTCTGGCCTCCACATTCAGACTTTTTCCTGGTCGAGATAGTGGAGAAAATAAATGCTTTCCTGTTTAGAATTGCCAAATATTAATTTGGAACCAAAATGAAAAGCTTGATGTTTGGAGCTTAATCCAAATTCAACTCAGACTCCAAGAGGTATTGATGGTTTGATTGAATGGGCTCAGATTCATCTCAGATCTCATCACAGCTTCCTGACCTGTACCTCTCCATTGTCCTTCTCCTTACTTGTCTAACTGAGCAATGTCTGAGCTATGTTCATTTTTATCACTATATGACACCATTCAGGCTTTTTATACAAGTTTCACTTCCTACTCATTTATTCAGTTACCCCTTCTCCCCGTTCCTTATGTCTCAGGCATAATTTAATTTCTGTTTTATGCTCCCATTTTTCCTTATCCCTACTCAATTTTTAAGTCTTAAACTTAAATTTCTTACTCACTGATACCTTGCTTTCTCTTCCCGTGGCTTCCTCTCCTCCAACCTAGACGATTCTATGATTCTATGTTCAGTAGTTGTCAAGATTGTTGACAGGATTTTTTGAAGATGCAGTAAGAGTCACGCAACAATAATATTTCCAGGACATTACCTGATATTATAAAATCTCAAGTGATCAGCCATAACTTTTTACTGCTCTGCAGCTATAGCTTTCCATATGTAGATTTATACAAGCTGTCTTAAAGTCTTCAAAAATGAAGTACACAAAATATCTCCAATACAAAGACACAGTACAGAAAATATCTGCAATATATCACTTCCATTGAGAAAAATCAGTGAAGAATATTGCCAAAGGTCATGAAATTCTTAACTTCAAGCTCAGTTCCTAACCCTCATGACAATGACATGACAATTTGTTGCAAGCTAGAGCGTGTCTATTCTGTTTGGACTTCATCAAATCTTATATTTCTTTAGGTCCTGTCCCCTTTAGTACAAGATTCATTGCAGCTAGATAGATGAAATACTAAAACCACATAAAGAGGTCAAGGCTAACCTCAAGTTAAGTGGCCATTTGAAGAAAAACATACACACAGACAGGGCAAGAGCTGAAATGCCTAATATGATTTACTTCCAATAAACACACAAGGAGTCAGAAAAAGCCTACCTGAAATGGGAAGAAAAAAAAAAGAAAAATGAATATTTTTGTACAGTGTCTAATTATTGTATGTGGAATGTTGAAGCTTTCAGCATGGCATGTGGAAGAATTAAAGTAGTGAGACTAGGTTTGAAAATCAGTGCTAGGATTATTAAAGTTTTTTAAATATTTTGTTTTGTTCTGTTTTGTTTCTTTTTACAGCATTCCATGTCCATCCTTTTTTCACCCAGTATTCCCTAAAATCTGTTCCTCATAGCCAGTCTGCTCCACAATACACCCCACCCCAGGAATGATAGGTTCTCAGACGCTCAGTACGACTACTGTATCTTTATTCTTGATCCAGGTTTTGAAGATTACCAGTTCAATAAAAGGGATAGGTGATGTAAAATAATAGTTCTTAGATTTTTCTGAGGCCACTACCTTGAG
Organism: Calidris pugnax; assembly: GCF_001431845.1. Lineage (NCBI taxonomy): Eukaryota > Metazoa > Chordata > Aves > Charadriiformes > Scolopacidae > Calidris > Calidris pugnax. The sequence goes on from NW_015094506.1 coordinate 50,025,869, forward strand.
TGAATTAATGAAGTAATTGTAAAAAAGCATCCCTTTTTTTGGTGCACCCAAAGTTTTGTTATGCTTTTTTTATTTTTCTTAGTTTAATGAATTGGTACAACTAATTTAGTTCATTTATTATGAGAAATTTAGGGACAAGTCTTTTCCTGAAAGAAGTCTACAACTTCTTTTTTTCTTTCTCTTTCCTTTTCTCTTTTTCTTTTTCCTTTTTCCTTTTTCTTTTTTTGTTAAATATATTTGTCTTGCTTTTTTTAACTTTTTTTTCTTTCTTCTCTCTTTTTTTCTTATGAAAAATTAAAGCTAAGTCTAAACTTGATAAAAACATCAGTTGCCAAAGTTCAGAACATTTATAATGGACATAAGGCTACTTTACACACAATTAAAATCATTGCATCATTTTGCAGATTTTTGTTTTCCTCTCTACAGCTTTTTCACACAGGTTCTACCACAAGTCATTACACTATATGTTAATTAATTTCATTTTAGTCTGACTAAATTCAAGTTTAACATTTCAGAAAAGCAAGTGTCTTTTCCACACACACACAGATGTCATTGCTATCTTGATTTACTTATATTTACCTTTTACTATCCTTGCTCGCCTTTGCTGTTTTTTCCTATATTTTTATTAATTTAGTTGACACCTTCGTTGCAGCAGAGGATGAGGTATTCCAAGCTCAGAACATCAGAAACTTCACAACCCCCCAGGCTCTTCTTTGTTCTTTCCCAATAGTCTGTTATATTCTATCTGCTTTCTCAATTACTTCTAAACAAAATTCAAACAGCTTCACACTTTTTTCCTGGGTGACGTAGCAGCTAATTTGTGGCAATACACATATAGCAGAGAGGACTGTATCTTCATTTTCATTACTACACATTTCTAAACACTGAATTTCATCACACAGAGTTTAAATCAATGTTAGTCATACACTTAGTTACAACCTTTTGCACAGCCAACACGGTCAACCCATCCTTCTCATCCCTTCCTATCCTACTACCCCACCAACATCAGTACCTTCATGACAAACAGGACTCACCAGACACGTTTAACCATACTTCTTTCTTTGAAAGCTCTTCACAGGAGGAGCTTGATTTTCAGAGGGTCTGGAACAAATCAAATACAAATTTCTACAGCCTATATTATACTTACCGTTTGTAGAAATTCTTCTAATACCTACAGGTATCAGACCACAAAGGATGTTTCCACGGAAATATGAAAATAACATGTAGAAAACCGTGAGCTAATTATGTTTTGTTCCATTCAAAGAGAGCCTGTCTTGAAGGCTAGCTTTGGCTGTTTTAGACTTATATGCTAAATCTAAGCAATATGTCAAAATTTCCTCTACAAGAAAGAAGAAAAGTGATGGGCTACGAATTAATCCTCCTCGTGCATCCAAAACACCTGTTTTAAGAGGGATTAATTAATCCTCTGAGATTCTTAGTGTTTTCTTCTGACTATAGAAGGGCCTAGAAGAAAAGTCTTTTTAGATGTGCCAGCCTTGGAAGTCAACATATTCCTCTCCCTCCTTCACCATTCTTGCTTTACCCACCCAGAGCACTGCCATTGTACTTCCACAGTCTCTACTTTAGGCAAAAATCATGCTCTAAATTAAACTGTAATTACCCATCTCTGAACTATCCAGATATTGCTATGTAGCTCAATGAGCTTCAGGTCAGTTGCTTTCCTGTTTTGGGGTATAAATGCATCTGCATTCTTTTCTTGCAAGCAGATTGTGAAAATACCCAAAACGTGACACCACCCTGATGACCGCATCAGCACCAACACAGTCAGTACTCTGTTTGAAGGGATCTGTCTCATATTTCAATGGAGCCAAAATGTTTTAATAGATAAAAGTAAAAGTTACAGTCATGCATTCTAGAGTACCTTGTGCTTTTCCCCCTTTTTTCCTGATCCCTCAGAAGCTCTCATGCACATATTACATAGTGTCCAAACAAATTGGAACCTCTTGCTTTAGCTAGTGTCTTGGCAAATTTCTCTCTTCCTGGAGCTCATTCAGGATTTTCCTGGCTTTGTCTGTAGCAGAATGGCATCCAGACAAACCTCCACCTCCCAAGCCAGCCTTCTGACATATCTTCAAAAGCAAAAGCAGCATTTAGGAAACTATGACTAGGCATAAATGTGTAAAGCGAAGGCATACACCTTTCTCCAGTGGGATTGATTTAAGGCTTAATGTACTCAGAGGAAAGATCCTCACAGATATCAGGGGCTTTGTGTTAGACCTATTATTGGCATCCCTTTCAGAATACAGATCCAGGAATGTGGAGTTAATTCTAAGATAATGCCATGATTCTTACTGCAAATTTATACAGTTTATATTTTCTTAAAAAAATAAAAAAAGTAAAAAGAAAAAGTAAAAAGAATCATTTCATGATGGTTTACTTTGAAGCTGGATGAGGCTGGACAAGTGCCAAGAGCTACAAAATGGAAGACAGAGAAATGTGTTTTGCTGAGCAATGGAGTAGCTCTGATCAGTAATCCAGATATCTCCCTGATTGCTTAAGATCAAGTCTTGATAAAAACAAGGTTGCTTCTGCTCAGCTCTGATGTGGTTTCAGATGGAAGTTAAAGAACTCAGCACTTTTCTTTTTTTTTTAGTGAAAAAAGAAATAAAAACCAGGACAACTGATCCTCCCCAGGATAATCCAGGACAAAATTATTCTTTCCAGAAAAATAGGATTTAGTTTTGAAAGTTGTGGTTTAATCTATTTCTGGTTTTCACCGTGGCTGTATCATGTTCACCCACCAAGATGTAACACTACTGGCACTAAACGGTATTCTTTATAAAGCCCATGGGACAGTCTAGGTATAAATGTCAGTCAGTCATATAAAAACTTCTTTGACAGCCTTACTCTGTTTAACCAGACTTCCCAGAGTGGCATAATAGTTAAGTGAGGTGCAAATGTGTGTATGGAGCTTAGCCTTACAGATTAAATTGTTGATGGACAGTGATGAAAGACAAGCATGATCGAATGAGGTTCTCTACTGTCCCAGTGATTTAACCCTTTTAATTCTTTCCTCTGAGCTACTGTGATCTTGTTTATTCATCTCTATATTCCTGTGGTTACTGGTGGTTAGTGCTTCAATTTATTAGTGTTGCTACTGTTATTCCTATTGTTTTTGCTACTGCTATTATTATTATTCTTATTACTGTTATTACACTTGATGGCACCTTTTTGTAGACAATACATTTATAAATGTTTCTAATACTGTTGCATGAAAATCACACCAAGTTTTAAATCCTTAAGGATGTTTTGAAATCAAGAGTGGATTCAGCCTACCAAGTTGTGGCTTCCAATTCATATTTAGGGCATATTTACCTTGAAATCAGAAAAGACATAGCATTAAGTTAGTTGTCTCCTATACTAATAGGTGTTAGCAGTGAGTAAATATCAATGCTATTGGGACTGGAGTGGGCACCATCCTGGTGACAACGGTTTGGAAAAGTCCCCCTTAGTACTCCAGGATTCCTGACCATGGGAGCAAATTCATCTTATGTAGTATGGTCATAGGAACAGACTTGGGTTTTTTTACTGATTCAGCTGGGGTAATCAAACACAGGACTACTCCCTAAAACTAGAGTAGCACCTAATACAGACAGAATTCAGTTATCTGTAAAGTTTGGTTGTTCTTCAAATAATGCCCCTTTAATCACCTATGAAATCCAGCAATCCTTTACAGAACTGTCTCTTACTTTTCTGAACTTCTTACAGTTATCTGTTATGTCCAGCAATTCCTTGTGTCATATCTAGCAATTTTCCATGTTCTGTTCAGCTAGCATCACCTCAGCCAGGACCAGCCCTGCAGCCCAGCCATTTGCTTGTAGCTTTAACAATAACAGCTGATAACAAGCTGTAGTGTGGACTTCTGTACCAACATTACAGGTCCATCAAGGTTCACATGGCAACCCAGTCACTCCCATTAGCTGATAAAATGGGTATAAATAATAAAAATTACATAATAATGAATGGATTCTCTGTTTTCACACTGACAGTTAATTCAGTGGGAATTTCAGGTGGGACAATTTTAGGTCTTAGAAAAGTAATTCCGAGTCTATTTCAGAACAATACCAAGTTCCCTAAACATTGCCTTTGACCAATAATGCCATTCTTACATTGAGTATAATTGTGGTCCAAAATTCCCTAACTTGTGCCTCCACAAAACCTCAGGGGTGTGCGACAACTTTCCTCCATGCAACCATGCTCTAAATATCCTTTAGGTGAAAAATATCCTTTCATCTCACACAGGAGACTGTTTTACAGTGAGAGGTATTCCCTGCTGTTTGTCTTATCTTTAACTCCCTTCTAATGCACTTTTAACTGTACTTTCCTGTGTTTCAGCAAACAATAACTCTTTGCCCCTTGTATTTATGTATTTATGTTGTATGTGTATGGATTTAATTTTTAAAGTGAGCCAACATAAGCACAACCCTCATTAATCAACATCTGGCCCCATATATTTTCTTTCACATCTGTGAAGTCCTTTCCAATTTGTCTACATCCTTTGAATAGTCCCTGTGCTGTAGCATAATCACTTATATTCAAGGGCTATCATCTCCTGTGACATGATGAGATGTTCCTATGCAGGCAGCCCAATATCACATTTGCCTAAGCCATCATGCCATGCTGTGAATTTCTATCTGATTTAAACAACTTTGGAGTATACTATTTCTTTATTCTTTCTTTTCAAGTGTTTGGACATCTTCTGTCTCGCTGCATGTGCGTATTACCCTTCGTGCATTAGAATTCATGTCTAACTCAAAGTTATTTTATTTCTTGATGGAGATTTCTAGATTCTCAAAATATCTTGTTTCTATTTTTCCTTTTTGTACTACTGATTTCTTCTAGATTTCCCACTGTAGCATATAGTAATAGGTCTAATATTATAACTGTCCATTTTTCAGAAAATTAATGAAGTTTTTAAGAACACCAAATGAAATTATAAAAAAATTCAGCAGAACATGCAAGGCAGTTCTACTGACCTGTATTGTGTAAAATAGGACGGCTATTCTGTCCTATAGGACAGCATTCTGTAAAATAGGACAGCTTAACAGGTTCTCCATTCTTATATGGAAATAAGTACCTAAAACTGATCTCTACATCATTCATGATTTTGTTTTCTCCTCCCTTAGTTGTTGGTAATTATCCATGTAAGAATTTTTTGCAGGAAATTTAGCCAGTGGTGTACAGGTTCTTCAATGACCAACATTATAGCAGCTGAATTTATAGGAGTAAACTAGCAGCAGCATCTAAGACCAAAAAGCAATAGCCTGAATGTTATATCTGACATTTTGGAATACAACAAAAAAAAAGAAAAAAAAAGAAAAAAGGGGCAACATGACAAGAGTAGAGCAGATCTTACAGAAGGAAAAAAAGCTGTAAAGTCATCCCAAGGGCCTAGCTGACGTTAGGATATTTTGCTGTAGAAAGAGTGCTACACCATAAAGAGCTGTGTGACTAATAAATGGAAGTGTGAAGCTCGTCATATCCCCGACACACTGTGTGGGTTTCCCTTACTTTCTGAAACCATATACTTATTGTATTTTCTCAAATTAGATATATTTGTGGTTTCGTATTCTCAGGACTCCTGAGTGTTTGCAAGGGTAGAAGGAACACCTGTAAAAGTTTAGATTATTAAATTCCTAAATGTTGGTGTTTTAGGTGGGGGACCAAGCCACCATTCATATTTATATTAGAAGGACTCCCCTAGACTTGTTATTGAACCTAGTCCTGGTTACTACCACTGACACCTGGCAGGAGGGCTACATGTGCAACTAAAGTAAATTACAAAATTCCAGCAATTTTATTTCTTCATTCTCCTTGAGAGTATAGATGGACGCTTCAGATTCCTGCTGAAATAGGTAGGAGTTGTGCCTATAACATGTAATAGAGTTTGGACTTCTAACTAGAAACCCTCTGAAAAAATTTGTTTAGAAAATTCCAGCTTGTTAGCACAAAAGAATTTGGTAGGAACGAGTCAATGTCAAATCCACTTCCACCAAGGTTCAGGCAGCTTTTCGTTTGACAGCAATGAAAGTTCTATGTAAAAAGTACTGAAGACTTTTTACAAAGACTTCAGGGCTCTTGTGTGTCACTACCATGTAGAAGTAAGCTACACAGTAATAATGGAACATAAGAGGTTCCACTCAAATATGAGGAGAAACTTCTTCACGGTGAGGGTGACGGAACCCTGGAACAGGCTGCCCAGGGAGGTTGTGGAGTCCCCTTCTTTGGAGATTTTCAAAACCCGCCTGGATGCAGTCCTGAGTAACATGCTCTAGCTCTAGGCAATCCTGCTTCAGCAGGGGAGTTGGACTAGATGATCTCTATGGTCCCTTCCAACTCTAGAAATTCAGTGAAATTCAGTGAAATGTCTAATAAGTTTAATTTTCCTGTTTGGAGAGTGTAAGGATTTTTATATACACATCTATATGTATATATATACTGTGAGGGTTGTGAGGCACTGGCACAGGTTGCCCAGAGAAGTTGTGGATGCCCCATCCCTGGAGGTGTTCAAAGCCAGGCTGGATGGGAGTTTGAGCAACCTGCTCTAGTGGGAGGTGTCCCTGCTCGTTGCAGGCGGGATTGGAACTAGGTGATCTTTAGGGTCCCTTCCAACCCAAACCACTCTACCATTCAGAGATTCTGTGTGTGTGTATATATATGTACACACATACACACACAGAGTCCAGAAGGGATTGAGTGTCTTTCCTTCTTTTCTATTTTTTCAAGAATTACTGTAGTGAAATATTTGGTAGCTTAAATGTTATGGAGTCTATAAGTCTCGGCTTTTCCAGAAACATTCAGAGTCTAGGATCCTGAGTGGGTAGTCAGGATCTGGATACCTCATAGCTGTACCTGAACACAGTGCCCCTGTCTCAGTAGGTTGAAGAGAGTTGCCTGATGCATTTTCTTTTAGGAAATAGAATCCAAATATTTATGAACATCCTAAGTGAGATATTTTTGAACTCTTTGTGGAAATAAAATAGAAAGAGAGATTAAGAGAGGCTGACAGGTTGTTTTAATTCCAAACTTAAGAATTAATCAGTTTTACCTGTGATATCGATGTAAGCATAGAGCAACCTGAGGTCACTTGACCATAGAATAACTCAAATGACAATTCAGAAGAAAACCTTGATGAACCCCTAATCGAATCAACGCATATGGAAAACTAATATAAAAGCTACTCATTGTTCCGAAATATACTGGTTTCATTAGTGGTTTACCTCATCTGCTTTTTACTTATTGCTAAAGGTCACAATTAGAAACATATTTGCTTATTTTGCTACTGCTTATATCCCTGTTCGTAGTATGAAACTGAGACACGAGTGCTTTATTTTTTTAAGGAACTTTCTCTCAGTCCACATGGTGTGAATTATTAACAAGCTTAACTTATTTTTACTACAACTCATAACTGTAGAAAGCTGGGTACAATCTTCCACAAAAGTCATCAAAAGAGTCGTATACAGGCCTTGTGCATATCTTTGTATATGTGGATTTTCAGAGTAAACCCTGATGTTTTACAGGTTGAGTTATCTGAAGGACAGTAAAAGTTGGATCTAAAGAGACAAAGATTTAAAACTGGAGACTAATTGTAAGTGGAAGAGTTTATTTTATAGCAATAGAGCGGAGAGCATCTGGATCCAAATTTTCATGGCTGTTTTGATTCCAGTTATTGATTGAAGCTCCTTTCTGTTCCATATTCATGTAAATTACAGTGCAATGGGTCAAAATAACAAGACAGTCTTTGGAATTGTGCTAATACATCTGCAAATTTAAACAGAAACAGATGGAAAATGGAAGATAATTTTGAAGCTTACCAACCATTCAGATACAAGAGATCCCACCAACCAGTCTTTGTAGTGTAACATCCAGGCAAATAGCACTTATATGCCCTTTATACACACGAAAGTTATAGGAGCTGTGTCCATTGTTTCCAATGTGTCATGCTGGAAATCCCTTTTACGCCATGTAATTGAAAATAATGAGACTAAATGAAATACAGTAGCCTTAAGAGTGAAGAGGGCTATGAACTCCTGGGGCTTGTAAGTTCTTCAATGCAGAGCAAATGCCTGAATTAGTGTTTCAGGGACTAGAAGATTTCAAACAGCTTTTTAAATGAAACCATATATGCTCATTGCAAGTGCAGATCATTTTTTGATTATTTAGGTACTGATCTGTGTTTCTCTGGAAGTTTCATAAGTATTCAGTTTTAGAAAATATCAATATGTCTCATACCAAAACATCTTTAAGCTAGTATGCAGTATACTATAATGAAGAACGACCATGTGCATCTTAATTCATTCCTGAATTTATTTTTGTATGTCGATTGAATAATAAAAATTTTTGCTTTATCAGTTACATGCTTCAAACAAAATTCAAACTTTGGTATTATTATTAACCTTCCTAAATTGTTTACTGTCATTACTTCCTGGGCTGTAGAATTTCAAACATCTTTGAAATGTCAATGTCAAATAGATGTCAGCAAACATACTGAGACAGAAAAATAGTTGTTGTAAGAAAAAAAGTGCACTAATATTGTCAGAATAAACATTTAATAAGTAACATTTCTGTTAATCCTTGAGGATTTTTTTTTAGAAACTTGTTGGGAAAAGGAGAAATTGTATTGGTAAAGTTTCTTTTCATATTAAAACTAGGTTTTATTTCTTTGTTTAATAATAAAATGTACCAAAAATAGGGAAAGTTTTTTAAAACAAACTTAATATTTTTGACTTATAGAAATGGCATTAATGGAAAATCAGACAGCGTTCCCTTGACTAGAATAGTTTTCTACAATGTAACCATGTGCACGTAACCATGCCATGCAGATTTTACAGCTAACAGAGAGAAATAGATCCCTTAAGGGCCTGAATCATTTCAATGAAGAATCGTAGAATAATTTAGTTTGGAAAAGACCTTTAATGTCATTGAGACTAACCATAAACCTAACACTGCCAAGTCCAACTAAACCATGTCCCTAGGTCCATATCTACATGTCTTTTAAATACCTCCAGGGATAGTGACTCAACCACTTACCTGGTCAGTCTTACCCAACATTTGACCACCCTTTCTGTGAAAATTTTTTTCCTAATATCCAATCTAAACCACTCCTGGTACAAGTGGTTACTTGGGAGAAGGGACCAACCTTCAACTTGCTACAACGTCCTTTGAAGTAGTTGTAGAGAACAATAAAGTCTCCCCTCAGCCTCCTTTTCAACAGGCTAAATAAGCCTGGTTCCCTCAGCCTCTCCTCATAAGACTTGTGCTCTAGACCCTTCACCAGCTTCATTGTTCTTCTTTGGACAAACTCCAGCACCACGACGTCTTTCTTGTCGTGAAGGACCAAAAACTGAACATGGTACTCAAGGTGTGGCCTCACCAGAGCCGGGTTCTGGGGGGGGAACCATCACTTCCCTAGTCCTACTGCCCACACTGTTTCTGATACAGGCCAGGGTGCTGTTGGCCTTCTTGGCCACCTGGACACACTGCTGGCTTATGTTCAGCCTGCTGTCCACCAACACTCCTAGGTCCTTTTCCGCTGGGCAGGTTTGCAGCCACTCTTCCCCAGCCCTGTAGCGCTGCATGCGGTTGTTGTGACCCAAGTGCAGCACCCACCACTCGGCCTTGTTAAGCCTCATCCTATTGCACTTGGCCCATCTACCTGGTCTGTTCAGATCCCTCTGCAAAGCCTTTCTACCCTCAAACAGGTCAACACTCCCACCCAATTTAGTGCTGTCTGCAAACTGACTGAGAGTTCACTTGATCCCCTCATCCAGGTCTTTGATAAAGATATTAGACAGAACAGGCCCCAGTACCAAGCCCTGGGGAACACAACTTGTGACCAGCCGTCAATTGGATTTAACTCCATTCACCACCACTCTCTGGGCCCAGCCCTCCAGCCAATTTTTAACCCAATAAAGAGTACACTCATCCAAACCATGAGCAGCCAGTTTCTCCCAGATAATGATGTGGGAAACGGTGTCAAAGGCTTTACTAAAATCCAGGTAAACAACATCCTCAACCTTTCCCTCATCCACTAAGCTAATCACCTTATCATAGAAGAAAATCAGGTTAGTCAGGCAGGCCCTGCCTTTTATAAACCCATGCCGACTGGGCTTGATCACATGGTTGTCCTGTACATTCTGTGTGATGGCACTCAAGATCATCTACTCCATAACCTTTCTGGGCACAGAGGTCAGACTGACAGTCTTACTTCTGGCCCTTTTTGTAGATGGGCATTATTTTTTTGTTAGCCAGAACTGCTTACAGACAATTGAAGGTGCAATAAATACGTAACATAAGTTACACAAATTTCCCCTTCAAAGTGCCTAATTGTGTCCATTGACTAGGGATTCATTGAGACTTAATAAATAATAATTATTGCAATTGCTATTCTCACTGTAAGTGTTTTCGGAGTAGACATTAAAAAAAAATTAAATTAATGCAACTCCCAATATTAAGAAAGCACTCAGATATGTAGAAAAATTGTAAATTCTTTGATTCCAGCAAAAAAAATGATTTCTGGCTTTCATGTTAAAGACTCACATGTCACAACTTTACTAGAAATGATAATATGGTAATTGACTTTAAAACCTCATAGATTTATACTTCTGGCCTATAAAGCAGTGCATCAGAAAGGAGAGAATTACCAGGGAGATTATCAGACTTGAAAATTTCATTTTTAGAAAGCCTTTTTAATTTTTTTTTCAATATAAATACAGGAAAGTTAGGCAAATCCTTTTTCCTCTTCAATAAGGAGAATCTGAAGTGACATCTGTGTAAAACACTTGTAAGACCATCAAATACTGTTCTAAATTGGGAAAATAAGTGAACATAAGGAGCAACATGTCTATCTAACATTACACATTGCTGACTGCCAATTTTGCTGTTCAGCATTTGGTCAAGGCTTCATACAGAAATGAATGGTGTATGAAACAAATGAAAACTTCCTGATGATATTGTAGCTGGCATAGGAAGAGAATCATTGCTTACAGAAAAGGTTTTTGTGGGTGGTACGAAAGTTATTGATGATCTCATTCAAATGCCCCATGACAAATGCTTAGTTGGGGGAAAAAGCTGGCATTCAATTTAATCTACACTCCAGTGATCCCAAGTTGTTGTGAAAGGTGTCCTTACTGGGGACAGATCACTCTTCAACCACATCTCAGACCCAAAGTACTTGAACAACTAACTTCAGATGTAATTATTTTAAACAGGTGAGAATCATTCAGCCTCTCCCTACTTCAAAAGAATACATATATAATTATTTCTTGAGCACCTAATCATCCTGTATACATTTCTCCTGCGATATGAAAGTACCCAAGATATTGCTTGCCAGTCATCTTGGGTTATGACAAGTAAAAGATATTCCAAGAATCACATATGAATATAAATGGTATCAGAGTGTGATTTAGAAGTGATACTTGAAATTTTTCCAAGTGCTGCTGTTACTGTGGGTACATTTATGCAACACCTTACCAGAGTTTCAATCTCAGCCGTGTGTGCTCTATATTCTTTTTATGTATGATTTGCTACTAAAACATTCCAAAGTAAAAGAAATATAAGACACAAAAAAAAAAAAGGTTTTCACAAGAAAATTAAGAGGGCCAAATAAATACCTCTGGAACTAGATATATTAAAAGCAGAATGAAGATGTGATTAAAAACATCACTGTAAAATGTTTTGACAATTTATTTGATTGTAACATTTGTCATTTTATTGAAGGAAATTATTACATTTTAGCAGTCAGATTAAAGTCAATTTTTTTAATTAGAGCTATATGAATTACAAACTCAAAGTCGGAATGAGTGCAGATTTCTGGATTCTATAGAGTCTGGGGGAAAGACTGTACATGAATGGAATTTTTAGATCAAATTGCTCTTTCGTAACAGCAAAATATGAGCTTCAAATAAACACTTTTTTTCCCCGCCAGACAATAACCTTCTTGGCAAGAAAAGGATGATGAAATGAAATGACAAATCCAAGGCAGAAAACATGCAAAGTGTTTTGAAACAATTTAAGAATACACATTTGCCAGTCAACCAGGAACACAGTTTTGCCCTTGAAGTCCTGGAGCCAGGATCTGAGATCTAAATTATTTTCTACCTCTTTCACAGTGCAATTAGTAAGAATTGATTTTGATTAACAATTTAAACAACAACTAACATGACTCTTACAGTACAAATCTCATTTTCAACAGGGACTTAAGCTTTTAAAGGTCTATGTTTCATTGACTTACAGATTTTAGAAATTCAAGACTGGAATTCCATTGATAAAGTAATACATGGTCTGGTGAAGGTGAAGAAAACTTCTTTTGCCTTCTGCATGACCAGACCCCAACATCTAAAATACTAATTGTGTCCACCTCATAAAACAAAATGAACAGCTCATAAAAATGAAACTTCCTCAGTTACACTCCATCCGTCTATTTTCTGCTATGCCAGTAGTATTCCTGTTGCACAGAAGTCTAGAAAATATAACTCAAATAAATGCTAAAGTTATGAGTAAAGCTATATGCTCGAAAGATAACATTCTCCTTCAAAAGGTTATATGATTGTAACTAATATCCAAGTTTCCCTAGCAGGGTAGGAATTTCCTCAGGCAAAAAGATGAATTTCTGTATTCAAAGCAGAAGAAAGCTCTGCACGCCTCACAAACAGAGCACCATTTGGATTTATTCTTTCTTTCAAGCTAGAAAAAAGTCACATAGGAATGGTCCCTAAGGATAGGGAGGAACAAGATAAGTGCCTGAGGACTGGAGGAAGGCAAATATCACACCAGTCTACAAAAAGGGCAAGAAGGAGGACCCAGGGAACTACAGGCCAATTAGTCTCACCTCTGTCCCTGGGAAAATAATGGAACAACTTGCTCTGAATATCATCTCCAAACACACTGAAGATAAAGAAGTTATTGGAAGTGGTCAACACAGATTTACCAAGGGTAAATCATGCTTGACCAATCTGATAGCCTTCTATGATGTTATAACTAGATGGCTAGATGAGGGGAGAGCAGCAGATGTCATCTGCCTTGACTTCAGCAAGGTTTTTGACACTGTCTGCCACTACATCTTCATTAGAAAATTAAGGAAGTGTGGGCTAGATGAGAGGGCAGTGAGGTGGATTGAGTCCTGGCTGTGTGACAGAGGGTTGTCATTAATGCAGCAGGGTCAAGTTGGAGGCCTGTAACTAGCGGTGTCCCCCAGGGGTCAATACTCGGCTCAGTCCTGTTCAACATATTCATAAATGACCTGGACGAGGGGACAGTGTATCCTCAGCAAGTTCACTGATGATACCAAACTGGGAGGGCTGGCCGACACTCCAGAGGGCTGTGCCTGGACATTGAGCGTGACCAGGACAGGCTGGAGAACTGGGCAGAGAAGACTCTAACGAAGTTCAACAAGGGCAAATGTAAGGTCCTGCACCTGGGGAGGAAGAACCTCAGGCACCAGTATTAGTTAGGGGTGGATCTTCTGGGAAGTACTACTGAGGAAAAGAATCTGGGAGTCCTGGTGGATGGCAGGCTCTCCATGAGCCAGCAATGTGCCTTCGTTGCCAAGAGGGCCAATGGAATCCTGGGCTGCATAAGGAGAAGTGTGGCCAGCAGGTCGAGGGAGGTCATTCTCCCTCTCTGCTCTGCACTGGTGAGGCCACAACTGGAATATTGTGTCCAGTTCTGGGCTCCCCAGTTCAAGAGAGATAGGGAACTACTGGAGAGAGTCCAAAGTAGGGCAACTAAGATGATTAAGGGATTAGAGCATCTCCCTTATGAGGAAAAGCTCAAAGACCTAGGGCTCTTTAACCTCAAGAAGAGAAGACTAAGGGGAGACCTTATCTATGTTTACAAGTTCCTAAAGGGTGGGTTGAGGGATGATGGATCTGGACTCTTTTCATTGGTTTCCAGCGATAGGAAGAGGAGCAATGGGCATAAGTTGGAACATAAGAAGTTCCACTCAAATATGAGGAAAAAATTCTTTACAGTGAGAGTGACAGAGCACTGGAACAGGCTGACCAGGGAGGTCATGGACTCCCCTTCCCTGGAGATTTTCAAGACCCGCCTGGATGCAGTCCTGAGTGATGTGCTCTGGGCAATCCTGCTTTGGCAGGGGAGTTGGACTAGATGATCTCTAGAAGCCCCCTCCAACTCTGTCAAATCCGTGAATCCGTAAATCTGTGACAACACTCATCTCTGTTGGAACACTCAATACAGTCAATGTCTATCATGTGCTTATTGCTACTATCATTGAGAAGAAACAAAGCAAGGGTCATCTAGCTCCATGTAAATACCCACACCTTAGCTGGTCACTTCAGGCTCATTTCACAGTCAATGAGAAGAAACAGGGAATTTGACACAATGATTCATCTCATCCCAAACAAGATGTCCAACAACAAGCTCCATGATCTGCACTTTAAATGAGTTATGTGGACATCTGAGGTTGAATGAGATAGTACCAGAGCCACTGGCCAACATATCTACAATACAAATACTTCTAGGATTTGGTAATCAATTTTCTAGTACAAAATACTCTATTGTTGGCAGGAAATGGTATAAATTGAGTGATTCAATTCTGGGACCCACAAACTAACTTGCTTACTGGCTAAACTTTTGGGCCTTGTTCTAAGCAAACAATCGTATATATGATTGGACCACATGCAAACAAGCCTAGAGAAATCATTCTTCATTCACTGCAGTTTTGTCACATTGAAAAGAAGGAGCATTTTTTCTATTTAATTGAGTTTAATTTTCATAACTTCTCAATTTAATTTTTATAATTTTCTACCTAGAAAATAAAATATCTTTAATTCTTCAGCTTATTGTCATTACTAATAGCTTTAAAAGCACAGAAACATTCACAGCTCTGTAAGGACAGAAGACAACTCTCTAAAGGCCTAAGCAGACTTTTGATCAAGTGGATATAATTCTTGCAGAAATAAGTGGAATACATTTAATGAAGGACAAGAGAAGCTTGTTGGTAACATCATTACCATCCTTCACCAACCCTCACTATTTTATAAAAGAATGATTTTAATGATACACCATGTCTTGGTTTTCAGCTTTCTGCAGGAGACAGCTAGTGTTCATAGGTTTGAATCATGTCTATCACTTTTTGTGTCTCCAAGCATATTAGAAATCTAGCAAACTTATTCCATACCCTTCCCTAAATCCAGTTCAGGACTGCACAATAAATATCATTATTAGGTACAAAATTCTCTTAATTATTTTTGGCAGACACCCAAAACCAAAGGAAAAATATATATCCCCTGGCATCTTTAATAATTCCCATTTGAACAAAACACTGAAATGCTGAAGTAATATAATCCAGAGCTTTGAGTAATCCCAAAATAAGTATGCTTGGACTTTCAGTAGTTATTGCAACATGTGAAATATTCCAGCTTTTCTCAGAGTCTTCTTGAAACCAGCTCTGTCCTTGAGGTGTCAGATTAACACTCCACTCTGAAGACAAATTGTTCATGGGCACGCTGGACATATGAGAGCCATTAGACAGTGTGATCTACATTCTTGAAAAATGAAAAATTCTAGGCAACATTACATTTTATAAATGCAAGATGTTTATTATTACTGCACTAGCAATAAATGTTTAGAAACTGGAGAGGGTTCACAATGATTCTGACTAGGAACATATGAGGATGGAGCCATTGAATTCTGGCATGAAATAAAAGGTCTGGAAGCTATTATGTATTTAGCCCTCTATGAGTATTTAATTATATCAATAGGAGAACACAATTTCTGTTGCGTGCTTTGTGATGAATGTCTTCATTTATTCATGTTACAATGAATGATAGATGAGTTCAAGCCAGATGTGGGAACTCATTTGCAATTTGCTTAAATTATTTTAGTGAAATTTCTTCTAAAGTTCACAGGACACCTCACTGAATGTCATGGGAATTAATCTGATATATAAAATTCGATTTCTGCTTGAGGAGTGAATTTGCTTTTGCTAGGTTATATGCAGATAAGTGGTAATAAACATCAAATGTTGTGTGGTTAACTGCTTTTTAGACACTAATACATGCTTTAATGAGAAAAATGGATTTCGGTTTCAGAGTCTCTCATCCAACCTGTCATAGGAAATAACATAGTTATTAGGCAGTTCAGTAGTACTCAGCTTAGCTTCATAGATGATTCTGCCAAAATAACTTATTCCAGGTAGGGAAAAAAGAAAAATCTTTTATTACAAATGAAATATATTCAAGGGTCTTATCTTTTCAAGGTTTTTGAAAAACATCATGACACAGAAATTACCAGTCTATTTCTTGACTTTCAGTTCAATAGGTTTCTTAATAGCTTATATTTCCACTGATAAAGTGAAAACACACTTCATATCATTGGTGTGAAGATATGTTCACTACACTAGGAAGCAAAAAAGGTGACTGAGGAACATATGGTTAAGAAGCTATAAAATGTAAGGGACAAACTGGGGCATTCAAACCTGTTGATAGTTTAGCTTATTTTTTAAAAAGTATTGATGAAGTCATTAAATTTCAACTTATATTTTGTTTTTTCTTATGTAGAAGGATGTCCATCCTTGGATTTTGGTTGTCTTAGACTGTTTATGCATCATCCATTTGATCCACCTATCCCACTGTTGTTTCTGTTTGTAAAAGTAGACATAAGAGAAAAGTTTACTCATTAACACAGCATTTTTACCTGGTGGCAAGTTTGCCATTTCAGATTCATTCTGCTTCTCTCTACTTCTTTCAGACAGAAAGATAAGTAGATACGATCGCATTGGAGACTCAGAAGGATTTTTTTGTGATGTGCCGTTATCAAACCCATGCTATTCAAATGCATACAAATTCGAAGAATGAGCAGGTCGACTCCAGAATCTCTCAACAATGTACACCAAACTATGTTTTCTTTTTAATAATGTATTACTGTTTAACATCAGAAGTTATAGGTAGGGATGTTGTTGGTTTGTGTCAGTGCTTGTTGTGTTGATTGTGTCATCAAAATCACCTTTTGTTGGTGATTCTTTAGTCTACACAGAGATGTATCATGGTCTATCCTCCAATTTCTTTCCATTGATTTTGCCAGATCGCTGTTTGGGAAGTATGTTTTTCTTGCATAAGACTGTGTCTTGCATTTAATTACTGGTCATGAGCTGTAGGGTAGCATATTAAATATCATCATAATTCATTTGTGGTGAAGAGATCTCATTGGTATTCCTCAACTACCATGAGGCAGAGTACAGGGCATAGCAGCACAGCATAGGCCACTACGATCCCTAGAAATAAAAGCGTTATTCACCTTGCAATATAGTAAAAATGAGCCTCATTGCTGCAAAGAATGCAGGCCACCTTTAGTTTCTGTAACAAAATCACTGCTCAACTGGACAGACTTTGACCCTGCTGCCACTCTCTGTCTCTGGTGACACCAGCGATACCCCAGCAGACCTTTAGGGACAGCACAAAACTCCTGTCTGTGGCATCCCCAGCCAGGCATGTCCTGCTATGCTCTCACTTCCACGATCAGTACAATATTTGTGTGTCTTTTTATGACACATACAAATGAGGATATTAGATTGCAAGCTCAAAATTGAGTTAATTGATAGCTGGACTGCAGATGACACTTTGCTCATGGGCATGAACCAAGAGATCTAAGTCTTGTAACAGCCATAAGCCAACAACAGCTGGAAATTGATCTGTAAAATCAGCTCACATTAAAATTTTATGTGCTTCTATAATACATGGTTACATCTGCATGTATTTCTCATTTGAATGACATGGTTAAATGGGAAAAAGATACATTGCTAATTACCTGTATTTCCAGCAGTTTCCTACTGAGTAATCTGATTCTTCCTATATCCACAGTTCTAAAAATTTTTTTTGTTAAGTCATTGTTATTCATTAACTCATATTTTTTTATTTTCTTCCATTTTTCTCCTTTCTCTTTTTCTACCGTCCCTACCCTCATCCTATCTAAGGTTCCTATATACATTCATTCTGGAAATACCTCTAAGACACTATGATTTCTTAAATAAGAAAGCCTTCAAGTGAGATACATATTCATTACTTGATTTTGGGAAGCAGATTTGGTTATAAAATTTCCCTTCGTGGTCTCCCAATTAACTGAATCACAGTACAAATGGGGAGTATTTCCTAGGAAAAGCAAGTACTAATAACCTTGTCTGTTACCAATGATACTGTCTGTGTTACTTGCTGATGAATTATACTGCTCCAACTAAGCTTCACCCATCCTTTTTAAGCTACCTATAACTGGGTTGACATGGTCCTCAGGAATATGGTTTAGTGGTGTGTTTTTTTGGTTTCGTGGTGTTTTGGTTTTGGTTTTTTTTGTCAGAGTTAGGTTGATGGTTGGACTAGATGATCTTTAAGGTCCCTTCCAACCTAGACGATTTTATGATTCTATATATAACTACTAATAACTACATTGTGTAATCTAGTGGGTTGCAGGTGACAAAAAAATTTCCTGAATTATTGGAAGAGGAAAACTGAAATATGAGAACAGTAGGAAGGTGTACAAAACAAACAAAAAAAAGTTTAAACTATATCATTATACAGCCAGTTATAGCCTCAAAACATCCATGCTTCCGTGGCATCCATGTGCCTTGTTTCTATTATAATGCAGTCAATATGAAGCATGATTGTTACTATTTCCTAGCTATTTGTTACTATTTCTACAGCTATTTGTTCAAGAGATGGAAATTTACTGTGCCATGAATTCCATTAAATCCTACATTTGTTAGCAGATATTTTAGCTGAAGCGTACTATGTAACTGACACGATTTTGTACTGGCCTAGGTCTGAATACCAATGAGATACGAAGAATTCCTTTTGTTTTAATTTCTAGTGGGCTGGGAAGACATGATGTATTACATATCTTCATTGTACCTGATCTCAGAACAAATGAACAAGCAAGTCTCTTAGCAGAATCATCTTTCAACGCCAAGAATGTTTTTTTTTTTTTTAAGCGGTATCAGTTGCCATTTCTTTCTAACACAATTAATCTGTGGTTTTCTCTTCATTGTTAAAACAGAAAGAGATATTAAACCTTCTTTTTTCTGAAGCTCTCTTAGTAGAATTAAACAATAAAGAGCCATAATTTTTTTCATTCTGGCAAAAGAATTAAGATAATATCAGTGCAAATCCACAAAAAAATGTATCTTTTTCAGTTCAGCTTAACATGCTTTTTTTTACTTTTTTTTTTAAACTTTCCTGTATTTCAGACATGAAGAAACTACTGCTAAATAAGTGATGAAGTCTAATAAAGTATTGTTCCTGTTTCTCTTGGACTGAATTTGCAGTTTTAAATACACGATTCCCTGCTGTAATTCTTTTCCTGTGCTTTTCTTAAACAGTGCTACATGGCAAATGACAATCCATCACTCAAATCTAAAATGATTTGGCAAAAAATCTTTTGAACATAAAGGCAATCTTTCCAGATAGCATTGTCTTAACCAGAAAACTTTAATATTCTGAAACTGCTTTAATTGTAAAGCCTTACTTCTGGAAGCAGATTTGGATCATAGACATGAAACTCTAAGTTTTACACACTTTTGTTTAAACATCTCTCTATGACACCAGTCTTAAGACATTTTAGACCTATTGGCTTATGAAGGTAAAGAGATTTTTAAAGGGATACATTACAGACACTGACATCAGTTGCAATTAACTTGTTTCAATATGATGTAAAGTATACGTTTGTTGGAAGCCCATTTCCAGAGAGACCCATCTTGGCCTATAAAACAAAATAAAAAGACTGGTACTTTCCACTGGTTTATGACAAAGGTGTTACTGAATTTTATGTGATGGAGAAGAAACAACAGAAAAAATATGTACTGCTTTAGACTTCCTCCTTACAGTGTCACTCACACTACAGTTTATTTAGTTTCCAAAGCTGACATCCAGTAATGACTGAGTAACAAGATTTAAAGTCAGGAAGAATGGTTCTTTCTGTTGGTTAGATGCTTCTGAAGGAATTGCATGATATAATAGTAAATATTTGGCAACAAAGATTATGTGGAACAGTATTAAAACAATGAATGGGAGAACAAGATTCTCAATGTTATTTTGGTCTGTTATATTGCACTTCTGTAACTTAGATACAATGATATTTGCTTAGCTGAACATGGTAGTCTGGAATTTAATTCAAAAAAACTGTAAAGCCTACAGAGACCACAGCTAGAATTTATTCTTAATTACATTTCTCCAAAAGAAGAATGTGATATCTTCATATCAGTAATTTTCAAACTTTTCCATTTTATAGTGCCATTTTGTATTGATTTGTATTGATTTCCAGTTTGTATTGCAAATATATGTTTATTCTTTCATGAATGCCTGAGGTGTCCGTTCCCCAAAAGCCCAAGAATAAAAAGTTGAAGTGAACTGGACTATACTTTAATTAGTATAGGAAAAAGCTTTTGTAGCAGAATAATTAAATTGTGTAGGATATAAAGAAAATTTGTACATCAATAAAAATGTAGCTATTTCTGCATTATTGCCTATTTAGAAAGAAAAGCATAAAAGTTTGTGTGCATGATTTATGAAGAAATAATTGAAACGAGGGAAGATGATGATCTCATTCAGTATCAAGAGTTTGGCAACAGATTTTGACTGGCTCATGGTACTTTAATCTTCTGTCTATGCGTTACATTTTCAGAAAAGCAATTTCTTACTTCCTCCCATGCTGCTTCTTATGTTACTTATAAAGATAGTCAAGATTATGTAATTTTTCCCTTTTCAAATTTAAAACTCTGACTTCCATGTTTATTAAAACATGTCATTCTTAAACTTTTTCCTTCTGTCTTTTGTTTTTTTTTGTTTCAGTCTATGCCCTCTTTAGGGCAGACACCATCCATTTGTATGGCTGCCTTTGCATCTGTGTGTTTTTAGAACATCTGGGACACTGGTACCCTGTCTATATTGTATCAGGAGTGATAACAATGTAAAGGTAAAATGGAAAACACAAAACTAAAATTGATAAAAACATTTAAAAGGTTCTGTATAGTTTGACCAGGCAGTAAAATGCAGTTTGACAATAATTGTTTCTGTTACCACTTTCCTGTTCTGTAATACTATGCTGCAGTCTGGGTAAACAAGTACACACATTGTTTGATAAGCAAAGCAGGAGTAAAACTTTCATTACAAATTTTAAGAATAGGTTGCTGAAAATAAAGGACTATAATTTCCAGGGGAAGTTAATGTTCTGTTTTTCAGCTCTTTAAGTAGCTGACATAGCACCAAAGCACAGAGATTTGGGATTAATGGCTGCAAGCTTCTACATTAGCATACAATTGGCAATAAATGTTCACATGGGCTCTTTTCCCACCTCACTCCATCATTGTTTACTGAAGGAATGGTATCATATTTTCACAGGCTTAAGAGTTTGTGTGTAAATGATACATATGCAACAAGCCGTAAACTACATCACACTGAGTGTCACATCTAAAGTGTAGAAAATTCTTTATTTCCACTAATGTCAACCCAAAAGTTTGTTATGTGCCCTCTGTAGAATCAGCTCCATCTTTTCATCAGCGACCTTTTTTCCTCTTCAGAAACACTACACAAGTAATGTATGTCACTGAACCAAGAATGATAAACACTGATGCTATCCCAATAAATACTGTATTACTTTCTTAAGGGTGACTGATAGTGTATTATTAACAGCTTTATTACCAGGGCAAAGTTCCATGGGTAACAGCAGTGAACTGTCAAAGGTACTCATAAAGAAATAATAGTAAGCTTACATTTATAAAGTGCTTTTCATCCCAAAGGAGGCAAGAGTACTTTCCAAAGTTGATACAAAAGAAACATACCAACATCTGTTACTAAATACAACTGACTCTGAGAGGAGGTCAGAAAACATTGTAAGGCTGTGCAAAGTGTTCCACAATCTTTACTGACTGCAAATAAATTGCAAATAGTGTTTATAATGAAGAAAACTTTAAAAAAACCTCTTCAGCAGTGAAACAAACTGTCACAATCTTGTTTCAGTATTAAAAGCCAAAAGACTGCCATCTCCTACTCACATCACACACCCAAATTCTGAAGTTTTTAAAAAAATTTGAATTCTTAGGAAATGACCAGGTCAATCTGTTACAAAGGTCCTAAAAATAAGACTGAATGTGGTCACAGATACTGAAATATAGAAAACATTCAGGCTAAACCTCAAACTACTTGAAGTCTACCAGAAAAAAAAAAAAAAAAAAAAAAAAAAAAAAAAAA